>NC_040020.1:31664830-31950702 GCF_000972845.2 Larimichthys crocea | reverse complement strand
CCTGATTATGTTTATGAATTGAGGCGACCTAAACAAGTCAATATCATCCAGTTTCAGACGAAACTACACCTGTGCAGACATGTAAATGTTGCCATCTACAACTAAAGAGAGTTATACAGCAGCTGTTTAATTTTGCCACTCACAAGTGGATAATCTCGTTGGGGGAAAAAAGCTTTTCTAAAATAAGAAGAAAATAACTTTTGTGGCAGAATTACTTTTTCACTCATTGTGTTGTTGAAAGAGGTAGAATCAATGATCAAACCACTCTTAGACACATAGATGTGGGGAAATACAATGAAAATGAATAAAGTGTTTGGCAATACTGAAAGACAAAATCAGTGATTATGAAGAGCAGAAGGTGATAGACAAGAGGTTTAACTTACAGACACCACATCCGACCAAAATACATCCAGTCATTCTGTTATCTAGACCTCCCCTGTAAAATCTGTGAAAAATCTATGACATTCCCTGAGTCCAAATTATGAGTCACCCACCCCTCCCCCATCACACAATGTTGGTTGGTATAAAAGACATTGCAGGTTGTGCAACGGAAACGCTAACCGGTAACCGCGGACAGCATAGACCTTAAAAAAGAGATACATATGTAAATACTGCTCTATGAATTGTGGATGACCTTAGAGTTTAAAATGCTGGAAACATGTAGATACATGGTATCATAGGTGACTGCTTGTTGGCTAAAATAAATACAATATATATTGCTGTTGAACCACTGCTCTGCTGTCTGTTGAGAGCAAAGCAATTCATTCAGGGTATGCTTATCAAATCATATCATCAACATACATGTGCAAGCATGTGAAAGAGAGCATCTCTCCCATTTCCAATAGCCGTGGAAAGGAACTCGACACTGAAGGAAGCAGCGCAATCAATCTGAGAATGAACATGTGGAGAGGAGAGGGAAGGAAAACATAGAGGCAGAGAACAGGGAACGAACGTTTGGCTTTCTTGTGACCATTGGACCTAAGCTATATATAGTTCTGCATGAACATTAATAATTTAGCATGACCAAAGCCCTTAGAACAGGGCCCCTCGCTTGGCCCTGATCAAATCAATATCTAATTAACCCTAACATGGGTCTGGACTTAAGGGTAGTGGAAGTGAGACAACATGTAGGAGAGAGATAGGGAGGAACAACAGGCAAAGTTAACTTAACACCTCAGACAATGTTTGTGGTCATTGCATTTAAGTTCTCACTTTTCTGTTCAAGGTTACTTCTCAAGACAGAATACCAAAATTTCAAGACATAAGAATGAGGAGGCATGTCAGCGTGGCATGAGGGTATCTGCAAATAATATAACTGCTAGAAAGAGTTAAACAGCTGATACCCGGTCAACTGATGGAAGCCAAACTTCAGGGCTTTGTCTGAATGCTGGTCTTGTGTGTTTATGGGCAATAATCCTTCTGAAGATCTTAAAACAGGCCTTTGATATTTTTAATGGTTAATAAGCACACATGTTTATGAGGTTCAGCTAGCCCCGGGCTTCCTGCAGCCAGTTTATTATGCTAGCCAAAGGATTGAGACATGCACATGTGAAATGCTTGAAGGGGTGTCCTTTATGTACAATTTTTCCAATATATTTATCAATATAAAACAGTAAGTAGAAGCTGTAAGGCACCATGACCTGACGTTAAAAAACATACCTCTTGGATGGGGTAAGACAAAGTGATCCGGCAGCAGCTCTTCCTCAAATGAATAAATACATAAATAGAAGACTGTACATGTGTAATATGTAGCATTGGCAGCTACAACCAGATTCATTGGCTGACGAGAAAAACAAACAAATGCCACTCACGGTGGTATATACAGGATTTTAGCAGCTATCCACTACTCCCTAAAAGTAGTCAACTAATCGATTAATCATGGAAATACATCATACAATAGTTGGCTGCCTGCTTGGCTGTTTACAAATGATCTGATTGAACCAACCTCCGACAGGCTTGTTTAGTTTAGTGTGTTTGACTGCAATCTTTGCTTCCCTAAATATACTTAAATTTGGTCTGAGAAGCTCTGAATAGCTGACTATGATTACAGCACCCTCTGATTGTTATCTGCACTGCACTAGTCGAATAATGTTTGATGTAAAATCCCTACCATTCACACAAACTTACAAAAGCACACAAAAGCTTTTATGACAAGTCGGATGTTGATTAACTTGGAATTACTGAAATTGTGAGACTTTTTTTTTGTAGCCCTAAAAATGAATGGTGCACGACATCTATGATCTTCATGATCTTTACACTCCAAATTAGCTCTAATTAGCCATCTCCAGGTAAAAAACAAACAAACTATTCCACATAATTATTTGCACTTTTACCCCGATTATAACTTTCACACAGTATAATCCATTCTGGTGAAAGTGAGGGACATGACACAGGGACATCACATGACAAGTCATCAACCAGACACATGAAAACAGAAATTTGTTGGACTAATCCATTTTTTCCACACACACACACAAACACTCCATATTTACTGTGATTTGGATTCCACTCAAATGACTACAGTATGCCTAATGCGGCAATGAGTACAGTGGACAGTAGACTGATATGTATAGTTAATCTTATAATTGATCTTATTTAATGTCTCAGTATGTTCCTTTGCATGGTCATCATTATTAGGGCGCCATTTTGACACACCGCCCAAAGGAGCCTGAACAGATTAATGTGTTATGTATATTTTCATGGCAATTTGGTAACTGTTGTGTATGTACATAATATTGGTTTGTTTTCTTTCTGTATTATTTTATTTTAAATCACACTAAGATGATTCCTGTACATGGTGGCCTTAATAGTTAAAGTGAATCAGTTTCTTAAAGCTCTTCTTCCTTCTCTGGATGGCTTTCTCTCATGCAAGATTCGTAACAGTGTTCTCAGATGTCGCCCCAAGGACGGGCTGTCTGATTTGACTGGATGATGTCTGACTGACTGCTGGAAAGAGGTAAAATTTGACCTTGGTGCCTCAGTGAGGCATTGAGGGTCTAATTTCAAGGCTGCAGAGGACAACACACTGTCGTCAAAACACATGATCACATTTTATCACCCACTTTATAGTGCACTGAAACTAATATATTTGATTTCAGCTGACTTCAGGTGAAATTTTGTAAAATAAATAAAATAAAATGTTATACACGTTAAAGGTTGTGGTACCAGTAGTCTACTGATCCCTCTGTGTTGAGGTTTAATCAACAAACACTATTACCAACAAAGAGTGCACTCTATGTTTGCAATTATATTTGTTTATTAGCAGCATATCCCAATATCTTGATAACCGATTTTAATCTAATTCAGTGTAAATTTAAAGCATGGATCAATAAACAAGTACTGCTTTAAGGATTTCTGTGTGTGTGTTTTGATGCTGTTGATGTTTTTCATGATCCAGATCCAGATTTGAAAAAATATTATTTTCTATTAATTTGCTTCATCAAAACAACAAATTTAAGCTTTGTGTCTTTCTGTCAGTTAAAAGGTCCAGTGTGTCAGATTCAGGGGGCCATTAACAGAATGTGGCAGGAATTAAATATAATATTCATAGCTATGTTTTCATAGCGTATCATTATCAACTGAAAGTAGGAAACACTATGTTTTTGGTATGTACAGATTCTGCAGATCCCAGAGCTCACAAACTAAACACTGGCTCCAGATAGGGGCTTTCACATGTCTCTCAGCAACCATAGTTTTTTCTTCACACTAGGAAGGAAAGGGTGAGATGAGGGGGGTGCAATTACTAACTTAGCCCATGGTTGAAAGAAAATAGTATTGCATGAAACTGATACTCATTATTTAATCATATTTGGGTGCATTTTGTTAACCAACAACATTTAAACAAGTGTGTGAGTCCTGAAATACAGAGCAGAGAGAGCAGTGATTCACAAACATGTCAACAGGAAACAAACTTCATTGCAACTGTTGAAGCATTTTTGTCCGTGTGAGAACAAATACAAACATAAAAGCTTGTTTATTAAGAGTCACAACCACCTCTGGCATAGTGTGAGCAGTGTGTATGTCTATTTATGTATGTGCATGTATGCATGTGTGTGTATGTGTGGGTGTGTATCCGGGGGAATGAGGAGGAAAATGAATAAAGCAAATATGTGCATGATTGGCCAAAGGCGTGGTAAAACACACAAGACTCAAACAATCTGTGGGATACACACACACACACACACACACACACACACAAACGAAGCACACAGCCTAAACGCAGTGTGTCGATTCAATCTGACGGCTTCTCGGCAAACCAAATCCCTAATCTCATCTCATCTCTCTCCCTCTGAAGTATCCGGTGATGAGCTCAAAGGAGGCTGATGTGCGCTGGCAGCTATTTCTGTGACTAACACACCACCGCTGCACACACATGTATACACACACACACGCTTGTTAACGCAGCAGAAACTTCTGTAAAAGCAATCAAAATTGGGCGGTGTCTCATGAGAAGGTGAACCAACCCAAGAATACACACCATCATACCACACATCAGACTGTGGATTTGGAGGTTTTACATTATGTTGCCATGGCGTTGAGCCAGTCACGCTTTCAACATTTGATCATGGTCATGGCTCAGGGAAGGAAAGCGAAGAAAAAAAAAAAAACTAGGTCGAGCTCTCTGATTGGTCGACCAGTAACCCCCTAACATCAAACAGCAGCACAACGGATGACTGCATATGTGCAACGAATCGCTCTCCCCTCCTATGAAGACACACTCTATGTGCAAGGCTGATTTTTAAAAAAGGCAAACGATTGGTCAAGGCAAATTTGGGTCCCTGTATGCCCATGATGCACTGGGGCAGTCTTGGACTCAGATAGGTGTGGTGCTGCTCTAAATCTGGACTCCTTTTTTCTGTTCACTTTGCTCATCTTTGCAGCCAAGCAGATGTCAGAGCAGGAGGAAAGGGGGAAAAAGGAATTGGTCCAATTACTCGTCTAATTATCTAATTATTTCATTATGTGGTGGAGAGCAGGAAGGAGGATGAAGATGGTCTCTGCGTTTCCTTTCACCCTCTGTGCTCCGTTCCTGGTGACGACACCTGGAAATATTTCAAAGTATTACCTTTTTGTACAGGCCTGTGCTATGGTTGGATCCCGTGCAGATTCCACAGCTACTTGGGTCCTCTTTTCCATTTAATTGACTTCCAACACAAACGCTCATTTCCCCCCCTTATGTTTTTGTGTGTTTTCTCTCCTGCACCCGTTAGATGGAGGGAAAAAAAGCGAGAACAGAAGGAGGTGCACGCGTACGAAAGTGCTAAGGGGAAACAAATTGAAAGCAATTAAAGGAGAGATGGGAGGGAGAGTTTGTGTATTTGTGCAAATGAATGAGGACGTCGGGGTGCGTGTTGGTGGGGGGCGGGGAGATAGTGGTGATTAGAGAGGTATTAAAGAATGAGAGTGGTAATTGGTGTATTCTTTTATTTTCTGCCAATTAACTTGCCTACTAAAGTGGTAAACAACAGGGGTGTGATGGAGAAAAAGACCTGGGAACTGCAAGATTACAGACTGCATACTGGACTGGTATACAGACACTAAACAACGGTGGTGCCTTCACACTCTGTGGTTTATTTCAACTCTGGAGTGTTTGAGGTGAGAATCTGTAATCTTTCGTGTGAACAGAGTCATTTAGCTCGAACTGAGGATTTAAACTGAATACAGTGCAAGACAAACTACTGCTAAGAACATAGCTAAATCCATCATGTGTACTTAAAGAAAAAAAAAGGGACTATAAAATCTGATTTGTTTTTCGACTCCCCTCTGCAGCCAAAAATCTCTAAACTTGGCAGGATGACAGGTGACTAAACATTTGTCCAGCAAAGCAACTACAACTGAGTCATGTGGCTTTTGTTTACAAGCCTCGACTCACTTGCACATGGTCACATTTCAGCCTGAAGAAATCCATCTGTAGGTGTGATTGCACCTTTGCAGTGAGCCCCAGCAAAGCTGTGAGGATCAAGCTAAGAATTAAGGACAAAAAAAGGAGAGTTAACTGACTTCCAGGTTTGTGTTGGTTTGGCAGTTTTCCAGCCAAATGACATTTCTGATTGCTTCTAAACCACATAGTTAATGGCTGCAGTCGGTCCGGATGCACCACCGGCACCATCTGGACCAGAGAGCATACTGGAAATGTTTGCAAATTAACTTCATGCTTTACCTGCCAAGATGCCACAAATGTCAAGAAGTTTAAAAAGGAAAGAAAGAAAGAACAGATTCCAGTTCCTTATTCATATGTCTTATTATCCTTGCCTTCATTTCCTTCTATTTCTGTATCTTCACACCTGCTATGTGTTACCGCATGGGAATAACCTTTATTTGGAACGTATGTTAGACTCCCCAAGTTAACTGAAAAACAGATGCTACTGTTTTGTTTAGAGCAGTTTATGAGTTACCAGTATGCAAGAAGAAACTACATCTTTCACACAAATTTCACATTTAAGAAAGTCCTACATCATGTGACAGTAGATGTGTTTCCATGAATGTATTGTGAAGAAGTATTAAAAGTCTGAAACAACAAAATTCAAAAAAGAACTTTTAAGTTTTTGTGCTTAGTTTAGGTGTTTTTTTGTTTTGTTTTGTTTTTTGCCTTTTTGGAACAAAAAGGTTAAATCACTTGATGGGAGGCCTAAATCAGGTAGACCAGGATTTGAAGCATCGGTTAATGTCCAGCTGAGCTTTGGACTGGGTCAATCAAGTCACAAAAGCCAGTATAACAAAACACGATGGTTGGTGATATACTGTAGGACAGAAATGATCAAATTTAGATAAAAACATATCAGAGGGAACAAGGGATACAGTGAAAATCAAGCAACTCACATCCAAAATCAACATAACTCAAGGCTCAGAGACATTCAAATATTATCAGTATTATTAGAAAAGTGACACAGCAATGTGACTCAGCAAACAACAAGTTGTGCAGAAAATCTTTGGAGGTTTGAGTTACTGAGTAATTACATAAATGGACCATCAAAATTCAAAGCACTAAATAATTAAATGTGATTGACTTGACTAGACGTGCGGTGTAAAATGGGTCAAGTCTCGGTTTTGTTTGCAGTGGTCTCCTGTAGGACTTCTGTACAATGACACATGAACTGCGTTCACACGCTACCAGAAGATTAAAGAAAAATGAAAACCTGCATGACACTCTGTTGAATCTTTTATTCTAATTTCTTTAAACAAAATACTTTGATTTTCACTAGTTCTTGAAGTATTTGGACCTTTGCTCTTACTGTGCTGACACTTAAAATGTGCATCCTTCTCTCTTTCACACATGGAAAAAGACCCCTTTCTATGGGTAATACATGTACCCTTCTGCATGACTGTATAGGTCTTTCATCACACTACAAGGTCGCAAAAAAATAAATCTGAAAAATAACAAAGAAAACGAATGTCACACAGAGTAAGAAACAGGTAAATAAATGAGTTTTAAGATGTCTGTAAGATTTTTCCTGCTCATCGACCTCTCTTTAAACTCCTATCAAGCAGCAGAACAGATTATTCAAAGCGAGAATGAAAAGAATGAAAATATTAGCTTGTAGCTGGGGGGAGAGGGGGAGATATAAAAGAAAGATAAAAGGTTTTAAACGGTTACTGAGACAGAGACCTTGCCTTTTAAAGATCATCTCGCTCTACTGCATCAAGGACCCCCCAACAATTCACTCAAGACATTTCTAAAGGGCAACATTTTTGTAATTCACTGGAAACAGAAACCTTTCAGACTGAAGACACACAGCCATCCTTCTAGCCTTGAATCTTTCTCTTAATTGTTTATATGGGGCAACACAGTTCACCGACCATGCAGATAAATATGAGCTCCATCTTGACTCTTTCAGGCACTCAGTAGCATTTCCTGAGGTCAGGTGATAAAGGTGCCAGATGTAACAAAAACAACAGATTTTCTCACTTACTTCTGGCATGGCATCTGGTTATACAGATAGGTTTGGTTTTATCTGTGAAGGTTCTGAGGTATTTATCTGTCTGTCTCACCCCAGCTGCAATAAATGTGGTTGGAATTTAGCTTTTTTTAAAACTGCATTGAAAGATCTAGCTCTAGATTCAGGTCCAAGACTGGCAGAGTATAGTAGAGTAATTTTATTAGTCTAACTTTGAACTTAAATATTTGTTCTGTCAATGCCTAGGTGTCTGTCAAACTCCCTAACCACTCTGATCTATTGTTGCCCTTTGCAAACCGGGCTATTGCTGTCTTTAACGCACAAGAAGAACACGTGAAAGCTTTTAATGTGGCACTCCACTGATTTTACACATTGAGTCCAGTTTACTCCAGTTGAATAATGTCTTCTGAGGATCTGCAAAGAGTTTGTCAAGTCTTTTTGAGGGCTGGACCAGCTTTTGTTGATTTTTTTGTCTCTTGAAAATCAGACTGAAGTCACTTATTAGCTTGATCACAAGCAATTCTATGAAGCGAGTCAGAAACTTTTTGTTTTAATGACTTGTGATGTTACAAATACACCTTTACTGCCCTTAAAAAAGCATGTATAGTGAGCATTGGTTTCATAGAGACATGTTTCCTTTGAGGCTGTTAGAGCTCATCGTGGCCCCCCCTTGATTTAGCCCTTTGGCCTGAGAGCACATCAGACGTTGTTTCAGGGGCCCTGCAGGCTGTTGATTACTTTGAGTGAAGACTACTTATTCTGCCGCGTGGCAACGTTTCAGCACTGTGGGAAAGTTTTGTCGCAGTGGCACACAAGTTAACAATCACATGCTGAATCTCCTTGTTAGCGCCAAAAAGCTGTGAAACTGAAGCCCTTGACTGCTTCATTATCTCCTACATGGAGCCTCTGAGCCCATTTTCCTCTGGTAATTACTATCAAGTTCTTTGCAAAGGGAGGTGAAGATCTGATGATCTAAATTGCTATTTTTTCAAGAAAGTAAAGCATAATAGTTTCACTTTGTAGCAGAAAAAAAAAACATCCATGGCACAAATTAGGCATTTTACTGTCAGTTGTTGATAGAAAGTAAACAACCACAGTTTTATTCAAGTGGCTTCACTTGCTTTGCCTTGGCGAAAAAAACCCGAACAACAAAGTTTCTGATGGAGTAAATACTTTTGAATCTCCACACTGAGATTTTTCCCAGAGATTGAAATCAGCGATGTTCTGGTCACAAGTCTGCCCCTCTAAAAATGAGGCTTGAAATCCTCATTTTGCATGTTGATGTCTTTCACATGTACGAGCTGAGCAGTGAACAAACACCATCAGGAGTGTAATGATACATGCAACAAAAAGAGCCTCATCAAATGATTACCAGAATAGAATTATTGGGATACGATGCCAAATTTAATCAATGATCTGGAACTTGAACAAGGAAATTAATTTTCACTGCATAATGCATTCCAGCATGTTTACAGAAAAATGGGTTGATCAGTTTGGACTGATTTCACACATTCCCATGCATCAGAAACTTGCTTCCTGCTGGCGGAGTAAATTCTTCAGTACAGTTTGCAATAAACAAAAACAAAACAGTTCAGAAGATGCTTTCACTTGAAGAAAGTAGACAGAAAAATGGTGCGAAAATGTTAAGAAATGCAGATCAGCCAACACATTAACAGACAACAATTACATTAATCTTTATAGGTTCTATAATCTAATTTGAATCTTTTCATCTTTGAATGAGTGAGGTCTGTCGCATATTTTGAAGTTAGGAGGTTCAAAGGATTTAATGTACTCTGAACTGTAACTGTAAAACAGGCACACACACACACACACACACACACACACACACACATCTAATGATTGACTCACTGTACCATCACACACGCAACTGAGTAGAGATGCACGGCTTCATCACACACACAGCCACACACAATAATAAACACACACACACAAACACACACGCTGCATGAAATCAGTATTTGTTTTGTTTTTCGAGTTTCTCAAACTGCCACTTGAGATTGGTCATAAAATAGGTCTCCATAGTTTAAGTCCTGTTAGCTCATTTTTAAGTTCATGACAGCTGTACTGAGGGTGAATTTCTATTTCACTCACCTGTTCAATTTATATGAATATTACTTAAAATTCTGTATAACTTCCAGTGTGGCGTTACTCAGCCTGCCTCAGCTCATTTTTGGACATGGGGGGGTAGCCAGCAGGTGCAGGACTGCCAAGATGGTGGCTTGTAGCAACCAAAAAGGTAATAATGTCCAATAACGTAATGACATGCCAATGATGTATTAACATAGTAATAAGTAGACTAGATTAGACTTTTTCATCTAACACTGAGCAAACACATGTAGGTCACATGACCACTGTTCTCTTCCTGAATTCTAGCACATTGATGTGATCTAACTACCATATAAACTTCACAGTAATTAATTAAATAACATTCCTCCATACGTGAAATTATAAATTTACATATCTAAACAAATAAACAATAGCCTAATAAAGATTTTTTTTTGGCTCTTACAACCATAATTAAGGAGAGCGAGTGCTGCATAGTAAGTACCCTTGATGAATGAATATTTTTGATGAGCAAACTGCACAAAAAATGCAAAATAATCTTTTATTTCCAAGAAATGCAGTCGTATCTATGTCTTATTACATTGTCGGATAATGATTTTTTTTAATGCTACGCCAATAACGTAATAACCAGCCAATTACATTATTGGACTTTATTACATTATCGGTTGCTACATAGCTCTTCAGAAACCTGTGGGTGACATCACAGATACTACGTCCATGTTTTTCTACAGTCCATGGTCCCACTTGACCTAGATTTCACTTAAATTAAAACTTGCTCTGAGCAGAGAGAGGAAGAGAGGGAGATATTTGCGGTGACATCATGCTTAGTGAACAGCTGAGCTACTGGACAGCAGAAAATCCAATTTGTGCAGACCAGGACCGTGGCCACCTAACACACTGAGGGGGCAGCACCCTCCACCCCCCTGTCAAACCACACTAGTGGAGGTGTAGGTTTTCTTTTCTGTTTTTAAGCTTTTAATGCCTGTGATTAAAGCCAGAGGCAAGGTTTGAAGTTCTCTGCTAAGCACAGAATAAATGTAGTTGTTTTTTTTTTCCCAGCAGAGCATAGCTGAGCGGACAGATGTGAGGCATGTGTCGTCCGGAGCAGCTGTGATCATGTTTTAATCTCCAATGGATGCATCTTTTTCAGACCACTCTAAAAAAAAAAGAAGATTTTTTTTCACGTGGCATTTCTGCGTTATTATATGAGGATGAAACAAAGGCACACTTTTATAATCAGAGATAAATGAGAGCCTAATAAAAACAGCTGGAAGTGTCTTACAAGCCTAGACACAGTATCCACAAATAAGGAATGGTTTAGCTCATCATTTAGGTTTTAGAATTTACTTCTGGTACTCTACAGAACAAAGAGCTCATGTTGCCTGCAGCTGTTCAGTTTTCTTGATGTCTTTCCTAGTAGTGTAGTTCACTTGTTTTGTGTGTCTCTTCAGGTACGTGTGAATGCATTAATGTGGGCTGTAAATGAAGAAGAAGAAGAAGGTGTACTTTATTAATCCCTCAAGGGGAAATTCGATTTTTTCACTCTGTTCTTATATACAGTATATATATTCACACACACACACACACACACACACACACACACACACACACACACACACACGCCGGGAGGAGGGTATTGTATGCCTCCAACCAGACAGTTTTCAACATGTGGCACCACCTTCACCTCTGACTGTCTCCACGAGGAAAGTTTGATTTGTGTTTTTTTATATCGAATAGATGTTCTGTCTACACTCCTGTTTTCATTTTGATTTAATTTCTGTTCACACTGAATTTAAAAGCAATAAGAAAAGCAAAATGTCTTCTGTCTTCTCATCCTTGTTGACAAACAACAACAGTGATTATTGATACCTTTATCTAGTCAGAAATATGTTATTACTGATAACTAATGGAGATGAAATAAATACTGATAACTCCTCACTGATTTACAATAAAAACATTCAAACTCTGTCTCAAAAATTGTAGATATCACACAAATGTCTGGTTATATGGCTCAGAATGTAAATTCTGCCTGTCAATCAAATGGGAAAGACTATTGATCAGTTTACTTGAGTGTTTCCATTTTATGCTACTTCACACTTCAGTTCCTTTGCATATTTTTTTTATTCTGATTAGATTTTATTAATTTTTAGAATAGAATTTTATTTATTGACCACAGAGGCTTATAATTTATGAGCTACCCCACATTTTATAAAGTAATTTAATTAACTCCACAGTTACCAGCTACAACATTAAAGTGATGAAGAAGCAGATTAGCATTATGCAGAACACATCTGCATATGCAGAACACATCTGCATAATGAGCACTTTTACTTCTACACTGTGGTATTACTATTCTTATGCGAGTGAAAGCTCTAAAGAAGAGCACTTCTTCCACCACTGTCTCCTACAAAATACCAAAACATATCTGAGCGAGTGCATGTACTATCAAAAAAACAACAACAAAAAATAAGTAAAACAACTTTTCACATTCATCCACACCATTTTCACATATCATCATTTTCAGTGTGGAAACACGGGTTTATGTGGACTGACCAGAGAAAATACACACAACAATTGCGGTTTGAGGCCCAAAACAACCAAATAAAATCAGCCCAGAAGTTTGATCAGGTGACAAAGCAGCATGTCAGCATCTTTTGTAATCAAACTGAGTACTGAATCTTAATGTGTGACACACACCCCCACCACCCTGCGAGCCTCATTGTTGAATACAAACACTACTACGCCTGCCAGGCAAGAAAAGCTATATATTTCCTATTGTCCTGTGTTATTGTTCAGTGTGTGGCTGCCATTAGTGCACTGATCTAGCAGGACGCCAACCTGTTTCTGCTCTCTACACTTACATCTCTTGATTATTGTTTTATTAGGGCTAAAAGCCAAGCTGCTGAATTTTTTCATGAGGAATTTTTAAAATAAATTTTCTTTTGGTGTTTTTGTTCCACTGGTTGTCGGGTTTAAAAGGTCAATAGAGGACTAAATCTCTTTAGCCATCCCCCCTTTCTCTCGCGCACGCGCATCTCAAGGAGCCAGGGCACGTGGGTAAATTCCTTACAAGATTTAAATTTCGGATGAGACAAAAGAAAGCAAGAGGACTCCATGCACATTCATATACTAAGTCACACAGGGCTTATGTGATCATTGTAGAGTTATATTTACTGGGTGTGTAAGGGTTAAAGAGAGCATAACATATTGAGGGAGGATGGGTTGACAGCAACCTTCAGATGGAGACACATAACACACATTCTTTTTTTCCAAGATTATTTTTTTAGCCTTTTCAAACTATATTTCTGATAGAGACAGCTGAAGAGTGACAGGAATGCGGGGAGGGAGAGACGGGGAAATGCAGGTCAGATTCGAACCCTGCGCTTCCGCAGCAAGGACTGAGCTTTCACACATGGGGCGGCTGCTCTACCAACTGAGCTAGCCCCTTAACACGCCGCCCCATAACACACATTCTTTTACCCGCTGCTTCATCTCTCCCTCTCAGTAATGTCTTTTTAGTCTCTCTTTATTTTTCTTCTCATTCATTCATGTCCTTTAATTATCCCTCTCCTGCTCTAAGCCCTGCTCATTCATCCCTCGTCCTTTCTATAATTACCTGCAGTTAAATCAGTGGTTTGGTTTATAAAATGTAAAAATATTAAGTTAGTTAAGATATCAAAAGAAAGAAAAAAAAAAAGCTGGAACCAATTAATGTCATCATTCAAGAGGAAATGTCTTCAAATGAATGAATACAATCGAATGAACAAATTAATTTTCTGTTGATCGATAAAATGTTTAACTGTTACAGCTCAAAAAAACAACAACAAACATTTTAATGTTACTATTGAGGTTAGGTTAAGATGTTTTGGTATCAGGTTAGGATATTCTAGTTAAGACTAAGATCAAATATTAATCATGGGTTTATACTCTATAGTAAATGCACCAGCTGGCTGACTCATTTCAAGGCAGAAAGTAATACATAAATATGTATTTTAATTTTGATATATATTTTTTATTTTGTAATGAAAATGTTACAACAATTAATTCAGATTATAGGGAAGATTATTATGTGCTATACCTCAAAAAGGTCAAGATTGACTGATGGATTGAGGCCTGAACGATTGGCTCCTTACAGACAATACTACAACAACAAATTGCATTAAAATCAAGTCAGATCAAATTATCGTGTAGCCAAGCAAACCTCCTGCAAGCATAGTAAGGTTATTAATCATTATATTGTTTGGACCAAAAAATATTAAAAGATTGTGAAAAATGCCCATTGAGATTTCATTAAAACATTGACTTTTTTTTATGTCAAGTGTCTGATCAGTTAATAATTTAATCTAATTTCTTTGGTTTTAAAAAGAAAATAGCAAAACAAAGAGTTCAAAACATTAGACAGAATCATATTTTACGGATCTGAAAAATATACCATTATAGTTATTCTTACAAAATGTGCACATGACAGCAAGTATGAAGATGGTCATGTAATTAATACCTTATCTAAAAGGCAGAAAAAGAGATTGTGGTCATTGTTTTAATCATAAGAATAATGGCCTATGGCCTGTGTTGAAGGCAGTTTACACTGTGCATAAACATCACATTATTTTATTTACTAGAATTAAATTAAATTGTTGCTATTGAACAGTTAAGACAGTTGAATTATATGAGATTTGAGGAAGGAAGAAGAGATCTTCTTTCTTTAGTAAGACAGAAAGGATCTGATAGAGCAGCGATTCTCCAAGAGCCAAGAGAGAAGCTGCCCTGCTGTGAAGCTCCATCCACCTCCTCCCCCTCTCTCTATAAACACATGGTGCAGGCTTTTACTGAGGGCTCATGCTGACTGACTGATTGACTAACTCTATATTTATGTATACGTATGTGTGTGTGTGTGTGTGCTGGGCAGGATGCATGCACTAAATGAGAGCCAGTGAGCCACGTGGCACGAGTGACGAACAGGGATAAGGACAAAACCAGCAGAACCCATTATAGTGTTAAAGCCAAAAAACCTGCTCAACATACACACAGGCAGCTTAATGGAAACATTGTCCATGTCCAGCTGAGCCAATGTGGCAATACTTACACCTAAAACCACAAATGATCACATGAGCAGACATTCGAGAGAATATGAGAGATAACTATTACCACGGGCCATTTAGGCTACGTTTACACATAGCCGGGTATGTTGAGAAACAAATATTTCCCTCCCTCCGTTTTCCAAAATAACATCGTGCACATAGCATCGTTTTCAAAAAAAGTTTTCATTTACATCAACCCACATAAATACGCCATCATAACTACGCCAAGCCCATTGGCCGCAGTGTAGGAAGAAAAAGAACGCTCTGCAAGCCAATCAGAATTCTCATTTCTCAGAAATGCGACTGCTACTCTGAATGCTTCCAGGATCATCAGCGAATTCATGTAAAAGATAGGTACAAACGAAGGGAAATGTCTCCGTTTTTAAAAATACCTGTGTATGTGTAAACGGGGCCTTATAGGACTTGGCATCTAGTTGTGTAGTTGCAGATTGCAACACTCTTCACTTGCCCTCTGATTCCCTCTGCCATATTCTGTAAATAGAGCCTACTAAATCTGACACACCGGACCTTTAACTCAAATGAAATTAATCATTGGTGGATTGTTTTTTTTTTTTCTGTATTTCAGCCACAAATTCTGCACAGAGAGTCAAAATGATTTGATTCCAACTGAAAGTTAAAAAGTAAATGTGCCTGAGGAAAACAGCAAAAACAGAAAAATCTTCTCCAAAAAGTTGAGTTGAGCACAACGTAACAATCAAGTATCAAATACAAGTATACAAGTACTCAAACTTGGCATTGGATACTTACTTACTTACTGATACAGTAATCAGTTAGTTGCAGAATTTGAATTTTTGTATTTAACATTTACAATTTAAGAATTTTGGTTGATAATAAAGAAAATCATTTATTTATATATAAAAGAAGGTTGGTAATGTGTGACTGAAGGTTCATTTAATGTTTCTTGGCACAAAAAGCTTTCAGTGGATAATTTCATTTGAAGCAGCCCTCAAACTTTACATTTGTTCATTTACTTGAACAAATACAGTTTTATCTCTGCTGTAAGTTTATGTACATTCTTGGCATAACCTTAAATCCTATTTAGCTAACACAATTACAGCAGGAGTCAAGCTGAATAGCTACTTTAAGTTACTTTTAAATTATTATTATCATTATTTACAAAAACAAAGACAAACAAAGAAATAAAAACAGTTTAATTTACTAAGCAGCTTTTCACTCATCACACAATACATAGAATTTAATATAATTTCCTAACAGGCCAAATTTTTGTGTATGTGTGCCTCTAATGTTTGCAGCACTTTTATTAAAGGCATCATGTACTTACCACCAATGCTTTGTACAGACTAAGATGTAGATATTTCATTTTATATTTAATTATATTCAATATCGAACAGGTATTTAGATTTAAAAAATATTTTTATACTTCCCTAATAGTCACCAAGGGCTCAGTAGGAACTTTCAAACTAAATACAAAAAACTAGGCACTTATAAATGTAAACATAAATATAAAAGAGGAAATATAGAAACAAGTTCCTTGTGTGAACAGCTCTGGGGTCAGAGGGTCAGAACCTGGACTTCTTTCCTTCCTCAGTCACGTCACATCCAAACATTTATCTTGTGAAAGAAAATTAAAAAAGCAACTACATTAATCTATTATAACAGAGAGCAGCCGTTTGCTCATGTAAATACATTTGCCTGTACGCACACACGCACACGCACACACACACACACACACACACACACAGACACACACACACACACACACACAAATAAAGACACAGGGATCATTTAACATCTTTTGGCCTGAACAGCATCAGCCAGATGTGAGGACTGGTTGAAATCTGGGTGAGTTAACAAGGTCAGGAGGCCCAGAGCTGATGGAACAAAAGACTTTTTTTGGACTTCAGTATGTGTGTGCGTTTGTTCAAATGTGTATGCTGTGTGTTTGCAATCGAAATGTGTGTGTGAGCCTCTTGTTATCATATGATTTTCACATGAAGTCCTGCTGCTTAAAGTTTGAAGGACAAAGGAAGCGATTCACAGACAGCAGGGCGCATAAGGAGAGGATGCATGGAGTTAATACCAGAAATTCCCCTAAAAACACACACAAAGATGATTGTCTGCTGTTAATAGTTCTGTGACCTGTCCTTCTACAAAACACAGACCTCATTAGTGGCTCTGTTCTCATGCTGATTTCTTGGGATAAAGATTTTAGTTTCATCCTGGGATTTTAAGTTGTATGAGTTCAAATGAGTATCGATGTTCTCAGAACACAAAACATCTTGAATTTCATCTACTGGTGATGTTTATATGAAATTCAATATATTTTTTAAATATTCAGTTGTCTTTGCTCATTTTTTATTGGAGCCGAAGTAAGAAGCAGTCTTTGAAAAGGGATAATTCAGGTTTTTTTTTAAAGTGGGGTAAAAAGAGGTATCCATAGCAACTTCGTAGCAACTAACGTTACAAACAAACTAACCAACTGAGGCAGAAGTGAACCAGCAATTTCAGTCTTCTTCGAGGCAAAATTACAGTTAATGAAGTCTGGTCATTTTGAAGAGAGCATAGAAAGATATAAACACTTTCCTGCTGGAAAGGCTGGTAAAAAATACTCCAATATAGCATACACATAAACTGTTTTTTTCCAGGTGAGCCTTTTCTTTTTTTAATGTCTAAAACTAACATTTTTTTGCCCAGTCCACAGCAGTACATTACTTAACTTTGGTGCTGGCCATCCTGTCTGCTTCTCCAATCCAGGAGACTGCAATCTACTTTATGTAATACAATAACTGTGGGTAAATACAACCCCACTTTAAATAACCTGAAATATCCCAAAGAGAGAGGCAGAGAGGGTTTAGCCTCGGAATGCCACAGCAGAAAATGTGACTCACTGTGACACCACTTACTGTGGTCTTTATTTATTTTAAGTGTAATTTCAATGCTATATAACATGACTGGAAGGTGGGCATTAGCCATGATTGTAGAAACAGTGGAGGTCAGGGGCTTTTTAATGTGTTTTGATAAGTGTTTTGCTGGTTTGGTTAGAAAAAAGCAGCAAAACACGCCCTGTAGGTGTTTACAAGCTCACATAAATAAATAAAAAATAAATCCAGCCTTGCAAGAGCAGTTGAGCAGAAAAATTATTTTCTCAAAAAACGAGTGAGAAGGATGAAAATTCCTCATGCCACTCGCACACAGACCATGCCATTAAAGGAATACCCCATGTTGAGAGCCTGAGATCTGAGGCCATTTTGGAGCTGAGGCTAAGTGCTGCCCAGAGTTTAATAGGGGGCAACCATGTGACATGTACACATACATAATTGCAGACACACATACGCATATAAGCTTGTGTATGCACACACACACACACACACACACACACACACACACAAATATGACCATATGGCTGCTTTTAAGTAGTCTTACGTTCACATTCACACATGTACGGCACACACACACACACACACACACACACACACACACACACACAGGAGGTCTTAAAATGGAAATATCTATATGACACTGTTGGCCCACAGCGAAGCATATTGATGACAACAGATTTGAGCACAAAACTCATTTCATTATTATTATATAACACTTGAGAGCACACAGGAATGGATTTGTTTTATATGATGACTCCCATTTTGTATTTTGATTTTCTGACAGAGATGTACGGTGTTCTAATTTCTTCTTTCGATTTTTAATGAATAATTTTAACTTATCAGAACCAAGAAAAACATTTGTGAGCTGAACGATATCTTCTAATTAACCTAATTTGGTTTGATTTGGTTTTCTGTGATCTGCTCGGACTCCATTTAAGAGTCAATAAAATAATGGTTCAAAATAAATGATTAAATAATAATAATTACAATAAAAAAAATAATATGGGCTGTTTCTGTTTTTTTTTTGGTTTTTTTTGTTTTTTTCCAGAATAGGCAAATCCGATGTAGCTAAAGTAGGTAATGGAAAGAAGACTTCAGACATCCACAGTAACTGAAATTATAGGCTAAACAATAAACCTGACTTTTTTTTTCCTTGTGTGGACCTCTTGTGATCAAAAGCTGCTAAAACATCTTGAGAAAAATTCTCCTCTTTCGACTCTGTTTCCTGTATGCCCTCAAGTGTTGACTTGCAGACCGAGTAGTGCTCAGCATTTTTTATTTGTGCTTTTTCAAATCTTTTGACATCAATATGCTTCCATACACACACACACACACACAGAGAGCACTGTACCCAAGAGAGCTTTAACAACTGGTCATAAATATTTCCTTTTTTGCAAATCAAAGGTCTAGTGTACTCTCATAGTTAGGTAGTGTGTGTGTAAGAGAGAGATAGAAAGAGAAGGAGGGCAGAGGAAAAGCAACTCCAGAGTTCAATATTGACAGAGCAGTAGAGGAGCCTCCTCACATTAATATTAGATGATATAATCACTGATATGGAGGAATGTTCCCTTAGTTAGCTCCACCTACAGCACACACACACACACACACACACACCCACACACACACACAGGAAGTTGTTCTCCTCAGTGTTTATAGCTCTATCTATCCTTGAACTGTTCCCTAAACCGCCTCCTGCCCAATTTGTCCTCACAGTCCAAAGGTGGACGGTCCAAAGAGCCGCTGATAGGCTGCGACACACCTTAGTTCACAAAATGTTCACGACTCATTAACCACATCCAAAACTGACACACTGCAAAACAATGTGCCACAGATAAAGTAACACTCCGCTCTGTTTATCTGAGTGACAGGATCCTTTTTAGCTGCATAAGCTGAAAATCATCATGGTTTTTGGAACAAAAACATCGCAGTGTTTGAATTTGTCAACATTGCATGTTTCTCACCTGAAGATTTTTTCTATAATTGATTACAATTCTTGTCGGTCTGTCTTTTATTATGTTTTCTAAAAATCACTGAACTATTTCAGAACATCTTATCAGATCAGGAAGGCTTGTTAAACCGCTGACGTCAGCTAACTTAAGCAGTTAAGATGAAAGGTGTGGTCAGACAGATTTCTAAATCCAAAATGACAGAATACCGAGCAGAATAACAACAGAGAAATGCACGTATTTAGTATCTTGCTTTACACGACTATCTGTGGGATAAATATGACACTACAGCCAGCAGCCAATTAGCTTAGCTTAGCATAAAGACTGGAAACAGGGGAGCAGCTCATACATATGTTCATACAGTTTCCCTAACAAAACATCACATGGTGCTGTCATGAAGTGAGTCCCGTTGTTGTACAAAAGTGCAATTGAGCGTGACTGTGATGCTGTGGCTTTTTAAGCACTAATGCATCACATGAATAAAGTGGTTAGTGAGTAAATCACATTGCTTCAGAAAAATGTTGTGATTTTCATCAAACTGCTATAGAGATAAATATAGATATAGATATATATATATATAGCTATATAGATATATATATAGATATATATAGATATAAGTATATTGTTTTTAAAAACTAATAAATGGAAAAGGGAATTCAGATGCCCATGCAGTTCCTCTGTGAAAAACAAAAAAGGAGAAACATGGCTGAGTTTGTTAAAGTGAAGTGCTGCGGCTCATTTAAAACACAACAATTCTTGTTTTCGGGTGATTATACACCAATTAAAACATAGTTCTGAATATTATATTCAATTTCTGCCATATTCTGTAAGTAAAGGCCCCTAAATCTGTCACACTAGACCTCTAAAACAGTAATTATAACTATATTTGAGGTGTCCTGCAATATAATTTAACCTGCTAGCCAAGTATTGCCTGTTGTTTTTGCCATCACACAATCATTTCTGATGAAATAGAAACCATTGCATGTAACTGCTTCACTTATGATCCCTGTAATAATGCAATTTTTATCTCTTACAACTAATTTTAATATGACTCACATGCGTTTGTCTTCTTCCAATGCTCAACCTGTAATGTTCAGCCCAAAATTTTAAACTCAGTGACTGTTTTTATGTTTCTCACCGCAATGCTCCTTGGGAGACGTAGTTGACTTCTCTTCATCTTCTTCTCATCAATAGTCTTTCAGTGAACCAAAATTCCACTGAGAGAGCGTCCGTTCAGTTTTTGGACAAACTCAAAATGGCCAGTCACCCCTCACTGACTTTTACCTCCAGCCAAATATAAGCCCATTCACTTCAGTTCACTACCCGATTAATGCTTTTTCCCCCTCCACTTTTACTACCATTTCTCTCTTAGATGATATTTCAAAAGGAATTTGCCCTTCTGGTTTTGACCCTTACATTCATTACTACGGGTTTCAGCTCCTCACCGTGTGACACAGTGCTTTCATTGTTTCATTGTCAAAATTGCAACACTGGCAGCTGAAATCTTCAAATTGCATGAGTCTGCCATGTTAATTTACCAGAGAGAAATGTGTTTCATGCAGCTTTTTGAGTAAAGCATACAAAATTACTACAATTTAGAGTCACATCAGAAAAAAAAAAAAATCTTTCATTTCTTTCACATGCTCCAACAACCTTTTTTTAAAGCCCTGAAAAAGCAATTACTTTAAAAATCCTTGCTCCACATGGATTGTAATTTATATCCCAGTTATAGTTATAGTTAGAATATTGAACCCTCCAGAAATTGCACTTTGATTTTCTTTGTCTCTTTTGTACGGCTTTACTCAACTAAATCACTTGCTTTGTGTTGTGTGTGTGTGTTCACATGGAGCTGGCACATGCAGGGCTCAGTACATTTTTGATACAGAAATCTGCATGTTTACATGGTCAGATCACGGTGATATGACATCAATAAATGCATGTAAGAAGTTAAATTATTAGAAGACAGAGGAGAAAAGTATGTGTATCATAAAGGCCACCATTGGCACATTTGAAAAAAACAGCAACAGACAGAAATTATGGAGGAAAAAACCCAACCTGCCTACGCCTCAATTAAGTCTGAGACGAAAATGTCTACAGCTACCACTGCAACACACTCAGCATGAGTGTGTGTCTACAGACACAGGCACACACTCATTTGAAGGTGGGTGTTAGAAAATCTACCAGAATATAAAGTTACAGAATGCAAGTGCCTATTGGCAGACAAGAAATGAAATAAACTCAAGAGATCCTTCAGGGAACAGACTCACGATGGCTGACAGATTCTTTTTTTTCTGCTTTCGATAAAGTCGGACCTGTAGCGATCCTGCTTGACACATAGATCTATAAAATCTCAAAATACTGATGGCAGAATAAAAATTTGTGTCGATGTGGAGGAAAAAAACACTTGTGAAAACAATATGTGTAAGTGCCGGAGTGAAGAGAAGTAAGACATGAGGGTAATGAAGAGAAACTGGGAGAAGAGTAGAAGGAGAGAGTGTATGATAAATGAGGGAAACAAATGAGAAAAATATCAAAGAGGAGAAAAAAGTTGTCAAAACGTTAAAGGTGAAGGTGAATGAGAAAAGAGGCGGAAGCAATAAAGAGAAAGAGGGTGAATTAAAAGAAAAAAAAAGAGAAAGAGGAGAGATGGAAAGGATACAGCAAGGAGATGAGGAGATAAAAATACAAGTGACATTTCTCTTGATGGTAACGGTGGCAGCAGAGCGGCATTTGTTGCTTGACCTTCAGTTTTATTAGTGTGTGTGTGTGTGTGTGTGTGCAGTAGTCTGGTAGGCTTGACACCTAACTGAGGGTGACACGGTCACACACAGAGGAGAGCCGAGAGCCCCCAGCTCTACAAGCCATCCCGGCCCTCACACAGCACAGCTGGCCCTGTCACCTCCACTTATCCCACTTATCCTGCTCAACTCCAAGTCTGCATGTATAGTTACTCTGAGTGTGTGTGTGTGTGTGTGTGTGTGTGTGTGTGTGTGTGTGTAGTGTTGGATAAAAGCCAGATACAGAGGCCTGTGAGTGTTAAGGTGCATTAAATAATTTTATTGTCCCACTGCACTATGCACTATGTAACCATAAATTATTTGCAAGAGTTGCCAAGTTTGTTATTCAATACTGACAGCTAATGAGCACTCTAAATCAGAGCTCTTTGGAGAGTTAAAACAAACAAAAAGTCCACGGTACACGGTTGGCTGACTGGTTTCTCAAAATGACTGCACTGACTGATTTTGTTAGAATTCTGCATGGAGCATCTTCATAAACATGTTCACTCATTAATCCAATGGAGAAACATTGGTAAACACGCAGGGAAACAACATATTTGATTAACAAAAGGTTATTTTAATGCACAACCTGACCGAATGCATTGGGTCATTATGTGTGATGTAGTCTCGCTGGTGGCTCAAGGCGAGGACTCTTGAGAACACAAAAGACAGTGCTGAAGGAAATTTCTTTGTCTTCTCTTCAGCCCAAACATTCTCCATGACTTTACCAAACCCAGTTCATTTATCATCTGTCTTTACGGTGCGGTTTCAGCTTGCAGACAATAAACAAAGAAGCTGAATACAGCGCCTCACAAACTCTGATAATACAGACAAGAAACGTATGCGACTGTGCACACCTACACATTTGAGCAACTGTGAGAGCAGCAGGCAGTCTGCAGGAAAAAAGCAGGGTGAATGACAGAGTGATGGTTTGGAGACAAAGAAACAGAAATGGCTGGTAAGGTGGGAGTTAAGGTAGGCTGTAGGCGGTGCTGAAGAAATGGCTGGGAGAGAATATCTGCATCGCTGCTCTTCAGATACTTCAGTAAAACCCTCAGGATCACATCTACTTATCACTAAATCTAATGTCAGTATGAACCAAAGCTATCACAGTTACTTTTGTCAGTTTTTCAATGGCTAATCATATTAATTGGACAGATTGGTCAGTTCAGGAACAGATCATTGGGTCAAGAATTTTAAAAAGGTGGGATTTTTTTGCTGTTATATCTTATGTCTAGATGCATTTAACCTATTTTTTACAAGGGATTAATAAACTTGTAAAGGACACATGGTGCTTTTTACATATTTTTCTTATTGTCAACAAATCCCATGAAAAGACCCAAACCAAACATTGATCCTACTGACAAGTATTGTGTATATCTACTTTGTCCCATAGAGCTCCATTGTCACTATTCAGTAAAAATATGTAATCGGAAGATCAGGGTTAATGCTTTCAAGCCACAATACCAAAAAACGATCAATGGTATTTGTTTACTAACGGATCTTGACTTCTCTAATATGATACAGAACATACAGCAGGCTCTTTTCCAGTCAAGATGGTGGCTAACCTAACTAATCATAACATATTGGGAATTAATCTGCACATGCTCCGGTTCACACTGAAACCAAACGTTTCTATTAATGTCAGTTTTTGAGCTGCAACAAAGACCAAAATGTGACCTACAATAGATGAGGTAAGCCTTTTTTTGTTGATCATTTGCATCCCCTAACGGCTAGTTAGGAGGGCTGAGGAGTCAGCAGTCAAACTGCAATCCCTATAAAGCTCAATTTTCAGCCATGCTTGCTGCCCCAAATACTCACCAGAGCATCAAATGTGTATTCATCCATCATTCAAAACAGTAACATATGCACTATTTCCTTCTGTTTGAGTAACTTTGGTTAATAACTAAAGTGCCTGGCTGTTTTGGGGGATTCCTGAGGTCTTTTCAGTAATAAAAGTGTGCATGTGTGAAGCGTTTTTAAAGGTTTATGACCAGGAACCAATGGACTCGGTGTTTGACACAGTCAGGGTAGGATGGTTGGTTTTTGGTCTTTTAATGGGAATTTAAATAATGAACTAACATTTTTTCCTCCATCTGTGCCACAAATATTTAACTTCTGTCCTGCCTCTGCAAACTGCTGGCAAGCGCGCATTTCCTCCTCTCATACATAACTAAAATATAGTCTGCCCCTCCATTTTCATGATGTTGAGTCTTTCATGACGTTGGTTGCTTTATTATCTACATTATTGTGTGTGGCATTGATTCCTTCACCCACTGCTGACTACATGGTGCCATTTTCTCTTGCCCTTCAGGCTGTGAACACATTGGTTTTCTGATTAAAAACTGTTCAGTTATTTTTACCCAAATCACAGAAGGAAGAATTGACCACTCATTGGCTGCCGTGAATCACCTACTGTGGCCCAAAGGGGACAACTGTTGTAATTCAAGTGTGGCGACACTACTTATAAAATATAAGCAATATGAAAAACAAAAACAGGCTTTATTTATAGTGTCAGGGGCATTTTTTTTGTTTATCACTTTGCTGTTTTATGAATTTAAAAAGGCTTTTTGCCCCCAAGCTGCCATTAATATCTGACCTGTTCACCAAAACTGTCAGTTTTAAATTCAAATGCTGCCTTGATGTGACCCTTTGTAATTCTAAATTGTTGATTTCAGCTTCATGCTTAAGCTCTTTTATTATCATAAACAAAAAGCTGATGCCTCCAGTAACTGTTTTCTAGAGGGTTAAAGGCTGATTAAACCTCACAATATACAAGTTCAAGACAGAACAAACAAAACACGAATGCTTTTGCTATCTTTAGATCCTTACCAGCAGGCTATCAGGACTAAAATGGTCGTAGTTGAAAAGCCATGGATTAATTAAAAGAATTAAAAATTGTGTCATAAAAAGTATTTTGTCCTTTAAATGTTCATTTAAAAGGTCCTTGTAGAACCAAATTGATACATTGTGTAATTTCTATGAAAATACAGTATTGAACACTAACAATGATGCCACCACATGATTTGTTCACTGGAGAAGTCTAGCAAGTTTATATTTCAACTGTACTACTCTTAAATTTGTCAAAATAGAATTTAAATGATTGTTTATTAAAATTGTTTATGGTACAAACATGGGTGACAACTTTCTCAGCTCTCTCAAGTGTAAATTTGTTACCAGCCTGAAAAGTCCAGTATTAGGCAGGCTCTAATGCCCGAGTATAAATATTGGAAGAGAGTTTAGGCGGTCACAAAAAATATTACACCTTATCCCCCAAGGATCATGAATATTCACAGAAAATTTTATTTAAATCTCTCAGTGAGGTGCCTTTGATGAAAATGTTACACAAAGGAAGTTTCGACTTTTCGAGAATTTAGGGGGAAATTTTTTCATGAACATCTGCAAAAGATTTCCAACTGCCTCGCAAATCTTGGTTAATCAAGTGTGCCATTGATTAAGCAGTGAAATCTCTCATTTTGTCTCAGTCAGAGTTGGAGAAAATTACATCTATTTCCTAACAGGAGGTGGCCTGTATAGGAGGCCTTTGCCCTGACTAATGGTTTGTGTGGAAGAATGACAAGGAGGTCAGTCCTCTTCAATTGGTCTGAGTCACACCCTGCAGCTTCAGAAGCCATCGCAGGAGAAGATCTTCTGCTCCGCTCTCTCCTTACAATGACTGCTGTGTGTTTTTAACGATGCTGACAATGCCAAGACCCTCTCTGTGGTTGCTGTGTTGTTGAATGTGGCGGCAGCGGCGATAGCGCTGGAAAACAAGCTCATTCTGACACAGCGGAGACACAGGTTTTCATTGCAGCTCGCTCACGACTCTAGGTGAAGTTTATTTGCAAAGATAACCATCCTTGCAAATACACGGAGAGAAAAGAGCAAAGACAGTGAATTATGCAGACAGAAAAAGATGTAATGGACAATGCCGAAAGTGAGATGATAGACAGTTTTAACATGGATCTTGCAAGGATGGGAACGCACCTGAGTAGGAGGTTGGTGCTTTCTTTCCATTCTGTCTTCAGTCTGTTTTTTTTTCTAGAATTTACTCCCTGTGCCTGTTTTGACAGGCTGTCAGGCAGAGAAAGAGCAAAACACACCAGAACAAAAGGTTTGTGGTTATAAAAGCTAACTGAAGCAGAAAAAAGTATAGGAGTATAGGTTCAGATCCTGCCTTCCTCTTCCTGTCACACCTGTTTTGATTTTTAACTGAACTCTTTATTTTATTTGTATAGCCCAAAGTCACAAAGTACATTTGCCTCTGAGGGCTTTACAATCTGTACAGGGAGTGACACCCTCTGTCCTTAGACCCTCGGTTCGAGTGAGGAAAAACTTGCCCACAAAAAACCTTTAACAGGGAAAAAAGGTGGAAGAAACCTCAGGAAGAGCCACAGAGGAGGGATCCCTCTCCCAGGACGGACAGACGTGCAATGGATGTCACATGTACAGAACAAATCAACACAAACAATTACAATGAATGATAAAATGACAATCAAACTAAGCCTTCAGTTTTAGTAAGTTTATTTGTTAATGGCAAATGAGCAGTAGGAATTATTACGTACTGACTGTCATCAATTGTTATTTTTAAGTCCAAATTCTTGATTTCAGCTTTGCAAATGTGAATGTTTCTAGTTATACAGTTATATAATATCTTTGAGTTGTGGACAAAGCAAGACATTTCAGGACATCTGTTACGGCCGTGGCCGTCTTGGAGTCTCTTTCTCTCTCTCGTGTGTGTGTGTGTGTGTGTGTGTGTGTGCTCAACGAGGACCAATTCTGCAGATGAAGAACACCTGCGCTGTGTGCCCTGATTGGACAGACGACCGCCCGCCCTCAGCCAATCAGCAGAAGTTGGAGTATAAGAAGCAGGTGGACCCAACATTCTGGAGCCAGCTGTAACCAGCCGAGCTCCTGTGCTGTTGCCTTGTGTGCTTAGAATCCTTGCTAGACTGTGAACCTTGTTGTTTTCGTTACATTGCCATCTCACCTAATTTGACTCTGTTAGATACCTTAGTTTGGGTGCTGTTTTGATTGTGCGGGTTATTTTGGGGTAGTGGGCGTTATTTTTGTATTTAAAACAATAGCTCTGTTGGAGTCTTTCTTTGTTCTCGTTTTAATTTGGTTTTGAAGCACCCTTAGTATTTGCCTCTCTTTTTGTTGTCATTCCTTGTTAAAACAAGCGCCTTTTGTTAATTAAAAACTACTTTTAAACCTCATAACACCTGGGTATTTTTATGTTACTTCCCTTTTCCCTTTCCAACGAGCTGGTCGTAACAACATCACAATGGACTTCAGGAAAAAGGAATCACCATTTTTCACCATTTTATGGAGCAAACAACTAATCGATTAATCTATGATGAAAATGATCGTTAGCTGCAGCCCTAACATATATTAAAATATTAAAATACACACCCTCACTATGCTTTGTCTGTTTCAGAGTATAAATCTGTATTTTGTTACTTAACTTCTATTAAGCTTTTTATTCCCTTGATTAATATACAGATTAATCTGTTGGTGCTACAATGGTTTATTTATTTATAAGTCAGTTTTTCTCTCAGTGAGGCAGCAGTAGAGGATTTACCTGCGTCTCTGTGTGCATTCTCATGTCGAAGGCCAAATCATAATAAAGTCCCATTCAGTCTTTGAATTGCAAATAATTGTCCATTGTTTCCGTGTCGTTTTTTGCACAAACCTCATCCATCATGTTTCCTCACAGGGTTTGTTGTATAAAGGCAACAAACCTTTCTAAATACTCCCTCCTTTCACCCTCTCCCTCACCTTCTTTCTATTTTATTACAACTCCTCCATCTGTCCTTCTCTTTGATGAACTACATTTCCCAGGGTACATCAGTGGGCAGTAGCAGTGGCCTGGCACAATGCCATGTCCAGTGGCATTAAACAAACAAGATTAAACCACATCAACACACACAGAGCCTCACTTTCCAGAGCACAACTTAAAAACCATAACAAATGTGCAGTACACACTTTTTACTTTGAGTAGTAGATTTTATTTAAATTTAAACTTTTGTGTTTTGAATTTGAATTTAAATGTATCTTTTATTTAATTAAACATTTCTTAAACATTTAATCTATTGTTTTGTATATGATTATATTTTTTCCTATTGTTTTCACCTCTCATAAATGCTTAAAACCAGACATATTCAGTTCAATGTGCTGCTACAGCCTGATTTACAGTAAATATTGCTGTATAATGCATTATGAACTGACTTTATGCCTTTTCTACACTTCTACTAGTACTACTACTTCTACTACTGTTCAGATGAGGGTTACGGTTATGGTTGTGATCATCAGCAGTGTTATCAGTAGTAGATTCTGTTTTAGTTCTCTGTCATCTCATGCATCATCTCATCAAAATAATGTCAATCAAAACACTGTCTGGAGATATGTTTTCTCTCTTTCTGAGTTAACGTTCCCACATTTATCAGCATTAGACTTAGACTTTTGTCATGGTCATTTAAAAACACTTTGGAACTAACATAAAGTACATGGTGGTACATGGTGACAGTGATATGTAACAAGCAGCGGCTGATTACAGTATTTAGCGGTGACTGCACATCTGTAATGGTACAGTCATTCCAGTTTACTTTGACCACTTAACACACAGCATTTTTTTTTTTTTTCATTTTTATATTTGACAGAAGTGGCTATTATGTGTATCTGATGTCAGTTTAGGTAAGTTAATATGTGCTGCCTATTACAAATACACTGCGGGATAAATCTGAAGGTCCGGTGTGTCAGATTTAGGGTGCTTTATTTAGAAAAAAAGGGCAGAAATGGAATATAATATTCATAACTATGTTTTCATTAGTGTAAAATCCCCTACAAACAAGAGTCTGCCGCATTGCACTACCATGTTTCCACGAGTGGGCCATTTGTGTTTTCTGTCATGTTTCACGGCCACCGTAGCTCTCCTACACACTAAGAAGGAGAGGGTGAGGCAAGAGGGTCTCAATGTGCAACTACACTGCTAAATGCCACTAAAACCTACACTCTGGTCCTTAAAGTTAATGTAACCTGAAATTTTTGCACTTCATGATTTTGGTGATGAGTGGTACCTGCAAACTATCAACATGCTGTACTAAAGCACACTTCTTTTTCTGCACCTTCCAAACGACTAGTGTTTATTCTCATAAATCATTCACAATTTATCGATTAGTCGATGAATCATTTGATAAATAAAATGCCTGTCACAATACCCTAGAAACCCAATGTGACATCTTCAGATGAGAAGTTGCCTAATTGGCTTATCTAAACAGTGATGCATCTCTGCCTTTTCCAGTAGAGTTTGTTATAGACCAAATCTGCGACCAACATGACAGAAATGTATTTATATGTCAAAGATGCCAATTATTTCTTTAATGGTTCAGAGCAGACGGTTGCAATTACCCGCGGACTGTCCCTTTAACTCTCAACCATGACAGCTTAACACTGCTTAACCGACTGTTCAGCTCCATTATTATTTCATTAGCTGGTTCCTCTTGTTCAGGAATACTGAAGTGCTACTTAGTGTTAATTAATTGTTAACGACAGTCTGAATGACACACACTTTTACTTTAATTCCATTAATACTGAATTCTCAGGCAGACGCAGTGATTTGAGACTTCCCTTATTAAAATAATAAGGCATTCCCTGAGTTTAATTATCACAACTACACCACTAACCTGAATTCCTAACTCCCATACAGCTCTTTTAAGACGACCAAACAGAATGTCCTTACTTTCCAAAAATGTGTCCTTTATGTTTGAAACTCTTCCTCACAAACAAAGGCAGAAGTACAAGAGTGCACAAACACAACATACTCAAGCTCCTCCATGCTATTGATCAAATACTATGAAAAGCAAATTGCTCAAATATGACCTTCCACACAAAAGCAGCCATTATTCAAGGACCAGGAGGAATTCACTGAAGGCGGGTCCAAGTAAACATTCCTGCTGCTCTAAAACCTCGACACCTCTCACCATTCCTGTGCATGTTTGTGTGTGTGAGTGCATGTATGTATGTGTGTGTGTGTGTGTGTGTGTGTGTGTGTGTGTGTGTGTGTGTGTGTGTGTGTGTGTACTCCAAACACAAACCCCAACCGTGCATGAGCCCATATGGCGTCAGTGTCCAAAGAACTGTACCAAGGAGGTCAGGTGGTTCACATAACAAAAGGAACACACACACACACACACACACACACACACACGCACACGCACACGCACACGCACACGCACATGCACACACACACACAATGGAACGCTTACATAAATTTTGGGTTGTGTCAGGGACGCTGCGTACAAAGTTTTGTTTAAGGAAATGGAGAACTTTGGTCACTGGTAAGAGTGAAGGGAAGAAAAGAGAGAAAGACGGGAAGCTGAAGTGTTCTGGTAGATTTAAGATTTACTGATTTATTACTACCAATATTCATCTGCACAATTTAAACCCTGTGTTTAGATTCAGGACCTCAACATTCAGAATCTTATAAATCTACCAATATTCTGTAAAAGAGTAGTAAAATGTTAAAAGAAGGACAGGGAGTCAAAGAGAATGTGTTTTTTAAGACCTAAGACCTCCAGAATATGACATAAAATCTCATAACAAACATTATTCATATTCAAAAAAATAAAACTAAACACACACAAAGAAATCTGGTTCCTGCAATACATGACAATGTGTTTTCGGGAACACAAGTGTAACAACACAAACATAACAGAAGACCTGCCAGCATGTCCTAGATCTGTTGAGTTTCCACTGGTGGAAGTCAAATATCAACCTATAATTATCAGTAAACTGATAAACAGTCTATTGATGTCATGTTTTATCTATTTATTAGCCTCACTGTACTGCTTTTCATTCTGCCAGGTTCTGATTTGCCGCACAATAAATCAGTGAAATTATTTCGTTTATTACTGTGACTCCTGTAGAACCTCAGTATAAGTATAATCAGCACAAACACAGAGAGTTTGATAATGATGATGAAGGCCACAGGACAAAACGGCATCTCTGTCTTTAACTTTTTAATAACGTTTAAACAGAATAAAGACTTCTTAAAACCATTTTAGAGATCTTTGGGTGTCTGACTGCAACACGTGAATTATTAATTAATCTGAAAGATATTTCCTCTTTTAAACATTTTTTAAAAATGCTCATTACAACTTCCAAGCTCTTGCTGTTTTGCTTGTTTTGTCCAACTAAGACTACTAATATTGATTTCTTATTATTATTATAAGAAAAACAACACTTTATCTCTTATTTACATTGTTGAATTTTCTCTTTATTAACTAACCCATTATTTAACGGTTTCACCGATAAATGAAACAAACTGAAGAGAAAGAAGCAGAATAGGATTAAGTTGAATCTAAATTTAGGACAAACTACATTTAATCCGATAAACAAACAAAAACTAACTCAAGAAACTTTTCAGCCTGTTATGTGGTCTTAAGACTCTCTGCTCAGACACTCATAAATAGCTATTAAAAGCTTTCATTTCCCATTGGATACACTAGAAAGGTCTCAGGGGAGAAAAACTGCAACACACTGGCAATATAAAATACAACAAAGAAGCAGCTGCATATAGAAGATAAAAAAAAAAAAGAATGATAACAACATGTCACACTCAGGCTGAATAAAAGGCTTATTTTCTGAAATATTTGACTGGTCTCTTGTCACCCAGCAAAAAGGAGTTGAAAAAAAAGTTTACACCTCTGAAACAAATCTATGCTTAGAGGATAAAAGAAGCAGGTGTGTAACCAGAACGACAACGTTTGACTTGTTTCTGGCAGTTTAGATGAATATGTGTTTGAATGTGAGTCAGGATGTCGCTAGAAAAGAGCATAGCGCTCAGTGGATGTTTTCTGGATAAATAAAGGTTCACAGACATACACACACATACACACACACCTTCTGTCAATATTCACACAGTGCCAGTGGTGTATTTTGCTTTTCCACAGATTGCAGTCAGCCTCCCCCCACCCTCCACCCCCCCCCTCCATCCCAAAGAGAGCAACCCTCCTCCCACGGGGCTCCTGGTTGGCATGGATCGGCCCCCGAGATAGCTCCACACTCGCTTTCACACACATTACAGTCGAGCAGGGGGGTGTGTATGCATGCATATGCAATGAAGAGGGTACGCTGAGATTTACAGTGTTGGCACCTGGTCTAGTCAAATGGGTGGACTGCTGCCACTTTCCCCACCAGCACATAAATGTGCCATGTTTTGTTTTCCTTTTCAAAAAGCCCATGAAAAGAATTAGCAGGATGAGAAAGTAGCAGGCAGATCTCTCGAGGCGTCCATCTGTCCATTACTGAAATAAAAGCCGTCCACTCAGAGAGGGAGGCGTAGTGAAGTGATGGAGGGGTTTTGTTGACTTGATAAGACAAGGATTTGACTTTGAGTACATTGGATAATCGTGAGACTAGATAAATAGATAGCTGGATAGATAGAAAGAGAAAATCAGGAGGATCTGTTCACTTAATGACACTCTAAACCAAAATGGATGATCTTGCACAGCACGATTTAAATGTGATGTATCAGAGGAGACATTTGCCTTTCTTTAAAGACTCTGCCCACGCTGTCAAATCCTCTTACAAAATCAGCATGATTCATCTCCAACTCATTAATCAGCGGTAAACAAAAGGAAATAAACCTGAAATGTTCAGTTTAAGGGACCAATTAACACGAAATCATGTGACGGTGATGAGCACTTGCAAGGTGGCAAAGATGTGAACTATATACTGTTTCTCTGGGAAACTCAGATGGACAATTCTCTGATGTTTTATAGATTTCTTTATATGCAAGAATATGGGGCAGCAACGATTCCTCGAGTACCTAGAGTAACTCGATTACAAAAAATGATTGAGGAATTTCCTCTGCCTCGAAGCCTCGTTTAATTGAATTTAAAGCTCACGTTTTGCACAGATTCTTTTTAGCGTGACACAACATGCTTATGTTACAGGCTATGCGTCTCCTGCAAAGCGGAACAAGACGGAAGTGGGCTTTTGGTAACATGTGTGGACAGTGTTGATGTACAGAATGGCAGACGCCAGGACCGAAAACAGCGAAAATGAGCAAACGCAGCAAAGTGAAACTAATAGGAATAATAATTTTATACGATTACTCGATTAATCGATAGAATATTCGATTGCCAAAATATTCAACAGCTGCAGCCCTACAAGAATAATGAGAGATAAATCATGAAGATAATCGTCTGTTGAAACAGTACGGTAACATTCCTATTTTCACACGATACATATTGTCTAATCATGTTTGATATAAGTCTTAGACGACTGCTTATAGGGAAATATTTGCTATTGATTGGAATAAGTCACCTGATAACCACTGTATCTTGAGCTTTATTCACCAAACCCCCAAATTGTATCATTTAACTGAACCAGTGGCATCATTGCTGTATGGAGAGGCTCTGCCTGTGAGAAGTGTTGGAAGTAAAAAAGCAATCTGCCGCTCAGACTCACACCTCTCCCTCACAGTCTGTCTCTCTCCAGCACTGCCACAACCTTTCAGCAATCAAATTAGCTGCACTCTCTTACCCAGAATATGTGCCAAAGGAATCAGCAGTTGGGCTGTAATTGCTACCAACTAATAATGTTAACCTTTCTGTGGCATATAGGCCTTACTTTATTATCAGCGAAGCACAGGGCAAGAAGATGACGCCAGCTTGTGTCGACAAGCTGCATCCTTTCACATCACTACGAACTGCAATATACTGTGAGACGTCCCAATCTGCTACCTGACCTTCTCAGACCAACATCTCTCCAACATAATGATCATCTTGTCCTTAATAAAAAAGCCTGTTATGAAAGGTATGACTCACAACATAATGTGATTTAATTTTCATGCCAGTGCACATTTTTTGTAGTCTTCCAGGCTTCTTAACACTCAAATCAAGAGTTTTGTGAACTGTTTTTAACTTCACGCCTTTGACAAAAGCATTATATCCGATTCCCGTGTCACAACTTCTCAATCACAAGGATATGCTCTTATCTTTGTCCTGTATGACAGTAAATTCAGTATATTTGTGTTTTGGACTGTTGAGCAGTCAAAACAAGAAGTTTTTCACTACTTTATGTCATTTAACTGCCCAAAAGATTAATGGATATATTGAGAGAAATCTGAGCTCATAACACTTTCTTTTTTTTTAAAAAAGGAAAAAAAAAAAAAGATCTCTGATAGCCCAAAATGAATTAAGTTAATGTCAAAAACGAACTGTTACCGCAACACTTGAACACACTATCATTGCACAGCACAAAGGATTTACGGCACTTTTGGAAACAAATTCTTGAGCTGGTCAGAAGACAAACACATCTTATGATGTTCCAGTTTCTCACCGTTTCAGAGCTGATTCGCCTTCAAACAAATAAACATGTCAGACTTCAATCTGAGCTGATAACTGCTTCTGAGCTCGGCCCTAAAACTTGTCATGCATAGCAAACCAATAAACGTTAACAACCAGAAATTAAGAAATAGAGTCCATATACCAACACACATACAGAGCACCCCATATACGTAGAGCTAAAGCAAGCTGTAATATCCAACTGTGCGTTCATTATTCTGCTTTGTTATATTTGTATCCCCAGTGGTATCATTGTCATATTACTACATGGATTCAAGGTGCACAATGGTGAGCTTACAGTGTATTTATCATGCTTATGGTATCTGTTTCAACTTTAGTATCATTATAGTATTCCTATAGGGACTAGTCTCTTACATAGGTTTACATACAGCTCTTTTCATTGGAGGGTAATTGCAACCCTTCAAATGTGTTACACTTTTAGGGAGGGACCAACACATAATCCTCCTCCTTTTTTTTTAAAATTCAAACCCAGTGACCCACTAAATCATTAAAACAGCTCTAATTAGTCTATAAATGTGGGCAAAAGCAGGACACAATGCAGCCAGTTTTATCATCATTAATATTTGAAGCCAGAAAATAGGTTAAAGCTCATGTTTAATGAGTAAAAATATTTTTTGCGTGATGATCTCAATGAAAAAAAAAAATCATCAAACTGTCGTAAGAGAAATGAAGGAGGCAAACCCTTTTGTTTACACTGGTGGCTGTGATTCCTTATGGCTGTATGCAGATCACACCAACTGGAGGTCAGAGATTACCCAACCTTTTAATTCAACACTATATCTCCTCATTAGGGGGTTTTCTTACTAAAAAGCCCCGCTAGCCTACTCAGAATCAGGCCATGTGAGTTATTATAAAGCGGTCGGATGGGTAAGTAGGTGACAGGTCAACGCTCAACATCTGGACACAGAAGTGCATCCAAAAACAAGTGGAGCCGCAACACCCCGACTCTGCTGCTGCTGCTGCTGCCGCCGATGCTGCTGCTGCTGTGAAGGTGGTGGTGGTGCTTTATGCCGCCGATAAAAGCCAGATTAGGAGACGGGCAGAGAGCCGAGGAAACCCGGGGAGGTTAGGAGATCAGAGGCGAAGAGTGGATGATAATCTTGCCATAACATCGGGATAGGTCAATGTAACCGGATTAAACTGAGCTAATGAAATACACCAGAAATGGAGGATTGGGGGAGGAGGAGGAGGAGGAGGAGGAGGATGAGTGGGTGGTGGGTGGGAGAAATGTATGGATGAGAAAATCCAAAATAAAAGCCGACATAAACTAATGAGAGAAGCAGGGAGAGGTTAGGAACTAGATTTCAGTTCTTCAGCAAGACAAAAGACTGACACAAGTCGTGGTCGTTGCTGTTAATTGTCCATGCAGAGAAACAGAGATGTCGCTACTGTCATAAACATTCAAAAAAATAAAAAATCATAAATATGTATCTTAATGCAAACTGCGCCGGACAAATCTCAACCGTGGAGTTTTCCAACGCATCCAAGGAGCGCCGTTTCAACAAGTACCAAGCCCGGTTTAAAGGCGAGCACCGCGGCATTTCTCACCGTCGACCCCCCGCCTGCACCTTCCCCCTAAAATACAAAATTATTTCCACTGACATTTCCCCCCAATGCAGCAATGCGCGCTCCCAAAAGCCGATTTCCAGGGAAGTGGAGGAGGAGGAGGGGGGCGTCATGTTTGGAGATTGAGAGCGCGCACCCCCCCCCCCCCCCCCCGACCAAAAACTCAAGCCGGCGGCGCGCACGCGGGCACGGGCCAGCCTATAGACGGGAATCTGATTGGCTGAGGCGCAGCTCCATCTGCACACGTGACATGCTCTGCTTACAATAAACAAACAGCTATGGAATAACGTATAAAAAATACCTCCGCGGCTCCAAACCACAGACACACTGAATAAAACAAAACTCAACAGTCGAACAGATCACAAACACAAAGTGTGCAGGTGAAACACCTGGAAACATGCCCGACACCAGCCCAAAAACTTAGAGCTGAATATTTTTGGATGTGTCCGGTGGGAGGCAGGCAGCGCCAGGCAACAGCCGTGCGTAACAAAAAATGACAGCTTCATGAGAGCCTATAGGTTTTCCAGTGGACATTACAGCCACGGCTCTCCACTCCAAAAAAACAAACGCAAACACAGGTACCAGCAACCCTGCGGCCACCCGGACCACGCCACACACACAATGCCAAGAGAGCTTACCTACACAGTGAATGAGTTTGTGCCTCCAAGAGTCAAGTTCCTGCCGAAAGCCGCGCCTCTCTATCGTGCATTGCTGCCTTTTGCACAGACTCGCCATTTTCTATCGGCCCCTCCCGTGGGCGCGCACATACTGCTGGGTGCTTCCCTGCGCGCACGTCACCGGTGTTTTTTATTCTAGGGCTGGGTGGAGTGAGATATGAGGGGGACGGGGCTGCAGCATCCCCCTTTCTATAGCGCTCATTTGTCCCACCCACCAAAAGTGCCCCCTCCTCCTCCTCCTCCTCCTCCCCTCCATCGCACCCAGCATCTCTGCGCGAGGATGTGCTGTCATTGGTCGTTTAATGGGATGTTTGTCTGTTTTAATGTTGTGTAGGATACAGCACATGGCGCCTGTGCTCCAAATTTGCCATGGCTCAAAGCTATGTGTGTCAAAGGGCGCTGGTGTGCCGGGGATTTAAAATGCGCATAAAGACACTGCATTGTTTAAATTAGCAGATATGTTATAGAGCAGCTCTCAACGCGGCCGTAAATATACTATAGGCTAGACTATAAAGCGTTGACTACACAAAGAGGCACTGTTATCAAAAAACTGTTTTAGTATCATTTTTTGAAACTAAAGGAGCCTGCAGAAGACAGAGTGAAACTGTCCGGAAAATCCCTATAATGTTTTTCCAAGGATCACAATGCCCCTATAACAGGAAACAGTCAATTCTAAGTTCACATCACTAATATTAGTGTAGACTAATATTCTTATTTAGCCAATTAAAGGATTACTGCAACTTCTCTTTTAATGGATTATGTTGCTGAGTGGTCTTAATCAAATTAATAAACGCTCAACTATTCGGCTATTTCCACACTCCCATTGTATCTTGAATGTGCTTTCCATGGCTGGCAGGGTAGTTCTCAAAACTCCAAGGCTGTGATCAGGAATTTGCTGTCAGACAACCTCAAAAAAAAAAAGAAGAAAAATAAAAAAGAAATATTTACATAGTTAGTTTATTGTATTTTTTGCAAGATTTATATACATGGAGCATTTGTTTCTAATAGGTTTCATTTCAAATCAACAACTCATACTTATAAACACGACATGACTAAATAAACAACTGTTAAATAAATACTTTGAAATGAGTCTTTGCAGGGAAGATTGTGGAGGATCACTGGTGTTTTGTTTCCCATCATTAGCATCTGAATGCTTTTTCAACATCTTCCCCAGGAAGAATGAATCCTGATGCAAAACTAATGGGTCCATTATGTAAGGAGACAAAATACACTTTTTATTTATTGAATGAAAACGCAAATAAATAGCGATGCACACACACACCCACAGCATGTATGACCTATAGCTTAAAGTGTCCATAGATGATACAAATACACAGAACTTGACAGGAAAACATATGCAAAACATTATAAAGCACACATATCAATAAACAAAATCACCCACCTCTTCAAAAATAGATCCCAATACAGATCACACTCAAGTTTAATACTAGCAAATTTAGTCAATAATAACAACTTAACATATTTAGTTTCTTAAGAATAATGTTAATATTTCTTATGTAAGACTTTGACTCTATGTCTCCATCTTGATAAAGGTTGGTGCACCAACACCTCCAGTGAGGTCAAAATCAAGCACTTTATCTTCTATCCTTGACAAAGTTTCATACCCTACGTTGTATTTTATACATTTATCTATCCTAATATATTTTAATGAACCAATCAAACAAAGAAAAAGTAGCTGTGAGATGTTATTGGCTTCCTTTCCAGAATCTTAATCACACCAGTAGGCACATATCATCTTAAAAGGCTTGATTAATGCAGGAGCTGCTCTTATTGATAAATGCTGATTAATCAGTTTATCTGGCAACATGGAGTTCAGTGTTGGCTTATTAATAATCAAAGGTGGTTATACCCTAATGCTAAACCCTGGTTTCCCCTTGAGAAACAAAATCACGGCAGCAGTTTCGTTTCATTTGGGTCACCTTGGTTCTTTTTTTCCCCCTCCTCTTCAGCTTTTTACTGAATTAAAGCCTTATTGGCTTTAAATCCATATCACCTCATTTAACAAATCCTCACCACCTCAGTGCAGCTGTTTTAGCGCATAGGGAGAATAATAAATCAAGTTCCATAAAACTCGCCAAAACGCGGGTCTAATCACCAAATTGAAACATGAAATGACACAGTATCATTAACGGGAACCTCGCTTGCCGTTTTACAATCCTACAGAGACAGTGGGCAGCACATAAAAAAAGGCAAGGGCAAACGTTTTAACGGAGGAGCACTCCGGCTAATTAAGTCGTTGAACCCGTTGCCCTCGACAAAGATGTCTCCCGCGGAGGGCTGGACGGCAGAGGTGGCGTTTGTGGAAGAGGGTGGCAGCCAATAGGAAGGCGCCTTGATTCGTGGTCGGAGAATGGCAGCCAATCAGATCGCGGCACCTTGGAGAGACGCTGAGGCAACTCTGCCAGGAAACAAGCAGCTACGGAAAAAGGCGAAATTGTCGCTGAGAGGAGCAGAAATCCTCCAACTGCCGCGTTGTTTTCGGTGATGTAGAGACAAAGGACCGAGTTGCTCTTTATTAAACAGGTAAACCGTTTACGTTCTTTCTCCAGGACAGCTGTGTGTGTGTGTGTGTGTGTGTGTGTGTGTGTTTCAGCGTCATGCCGGCAGGATGAAAGAGATTTGGGCGCCGTTACTGTGGCAACATTAGATGGAGGGATACACACTCCTCCTCCCGTCTGTAGTCTGTAACAGCGTGGCTCATGGCATTTGAGCAATTATTCAGCCTAATAAACAGGCAATGGATGTTTTCTTTATGAGTGTGATGCCTAAATGTTTCTGAAACAACAGAAAGGAGAGGACAGCCCTCGGAGGAAGACAGTAAACACAACCTATCTGCTGAGGAATGTATTTGAAACCTGGTGAAAGCAAAGTGTCAATAAACACAGAGGATGAATGAATGAAAACACATCTGTTCACACCTTTACTGGACTACCAATAGGTCACAAAGCAGTATATTTATTTATTTTTTACCAGATCCAGACACTGGTTACAGTGGTATGAGAATGAGCAGTTATCGAACTGCATTTTACTGACCATCTAGTCGTGTTTTGTAAAATGATAATAAAGTGTGTGTTCAACTAAAAAAAAAACTCCTGTTTGCATTCCTTTAAGGGTCACTTTAACTGATCATGATAACAATAATAATAATAATTGTGTAATGTGATCATTTCTCAGATGGTCCCTTGGTCCAGATCCACCCACTCCACTGAGTTGACTAACTCTGGTTTGGCGTTATGACATGAAACTGTGGTTTTGCGGTTAAAAAAAAACAAAACAATTATCCAATGTGTGCTGCACAGGACTAATGATTAGCCAATCATTTCCACAGACAGGACTAACGCTGTTAAACGTCATCAAGCGTTAAATATGTACACCGGAACCAAAGAGGAGTTACAACAACAGTGGCACCGTTATAAATTGATTAAAATTATCCATTACTTTGAAATCTGAATGTTTTTTTTTTTAACTTGAAAACAAACATGTCTGCATGGCTATGCATCAGTGTCAACTTAAAATGATGTTAGATTCAAGCGGATATGTTGGTCTCTAGCAATTGGCTGGAGAAAATTGAATTAGCCACCCTCATGGGAATCAGTTTTAATGAAGGCAATGACAGACTGAAGATGTAAATAGACAACCTACTGTATACATCTTAGCTGCTTACATTTTTCTGTGTAAGTTCACACACTGTTGGCATTTTGAGAGGATGTCAGGATTGATCGCTGTCCTATTTCACAATGTAATGTTGGCATGCATCAACTCTCCAGAAGAGCAGCAATTTTATCACATTTACTACCTAGATCGGCACATTCCACCTGCTGTACCTAACGCAAACCAAAGCTACAGTTTAAAATTTTGTTTTCTCTTAAAGGTCCATCGTTTAAGATTTAGGAGGATCTATTGGCAGGAATGAAATATAGTATTCATTAATATGTTTTCAGTAATGTATAATCACCTAACAATAAGAATCGTTGTGTCAATCGTTGTCAAGTTATGAGTTTTTCTTACATGCTTGGAAGAAGAGGATGAGGCATGGGAGAGTATTCATTTGGTTACAATCTGAAACTTCACCGCTAGGACCTTTTAAAGAAAAAAACCTAAACAGTCTTCTGATTTTGGAGAAAATCAAGAAAGTGGGTTTGTTCGACCAAATGGAGCAGAACTGGGAACCAGTCTGTTCCAAAGGACATACTTGGCATAGGAGAGCTGGTCAGCTTCAGTCTGACTTCAGCCCCATCCCACGTTTCATGGTTGAACTGATGCTGAAACGATTAGTCATTAAACTAATGAGTCAGTCAACAAAAAACTATTTGATATTCCATTAATTTTTTAGGCCTTTTACTAAGCAAAAACGCCAAACTTTAAATTCCAGTTTCTTGGACTTTTGGTCAAACAAAACCATTTGAAAACATCAATATCAGACCTCGTGTTCTTGAAGAAGAATAGGAACAGATCCCTGCAATGGGATTGGCTGGGTTTAAGAATGAGATGTTCAACAATCACATGACGTAGATAAGTGGATGTCCACATGTTTTTAGCCATACAGTGTATCTAGACTTCCTTGGGAGGTTGTTCAGTGAAAAATCTTTATTGTTGCTTGGGGTTGTGGGGGTTATATAGTTTCTGTGGCAGCATAATCTGGCTTGAAATTATCCCTGAAAGGTGAGCACATTATTTGATGAACTCTCAACTCTACATGCGTGTGTCAGAATGTCAGAGCATCAGGTGATAAACACTAGGTCTTGATGATGATGTCTCTGTTTGTGCCAACAGGACCCATGACCCTGACACGAGGCTCCTTCAGCTACTCCAATGGCGAAGAATATCATGGCGAATGGAAAGAAGGCAAGACTGACCTACTCGCTCACCTGTCCATCCTCCATCACTGCTGTTGTAAATGTGATTAAGACAGTTATGCATCTAAGGTCATGTAAATGCCACAGTTGTATTTGATTCCTTTAATAATGCTCTTGAGTGAAGTAAGTATAACCACAGTCACATATATGGAGTGCTCAGACTGTAAGATGTAAGATGTATACATCTTAAAGGTGTTTCTCGGTCGGTCACATTTGGTATGTTCTCAGCTCACCATATGGACATCGGTGACTCTTATCAGGGTCATGGGAGAGATGAGTCAGTGAAAGCATGGATATCTTTGGTTTTAGACAGCTGCAAGCGCTGTCAACGGGACATTTTTGTGGGGAGCAGGATGTATTTAACAGAACATTTCTTCATCTTTAATATTTGTATAAATTAACTAAATTTAAGAACATTTTTGTGGAAAGATGAAAGTGGCTTACAGTACCTCTGTCAGTCTTTTATTTACTTCTGAGCAGTCCAACAGTGACTAGTATCACATCAGTTAACAGTGACAGTAAGCTTGAATGTTTCAGGAATTCTAATGTGGTGGGTTTCTTATTATTTTTATGAAATCACAATTTAGAGGGGAAAAAACAACCATCTACATATCTTTGAATCACATCAGTTGTGGAGCCTATCTTCCACCATTCTTGTGTTTCCCAGGAAGGCAGAGCAGTGTGACACTAAGATAATTGGAGCACACCCTCTGGTATATTGTTTTAAACTATAAATCACTGAAAGATTGAAGAGGTGTGTCTACCAAGTCACCACATTAATTGAGTGAATCTGGTGCCACTGTGGAGCTTTTTGGCTCAGCCTTAAATCTTAGTGACATTGGCAGATATGGGTAGGGTTTTCCCCAAGTGCTCCCTCTGTGAAACACAGAGTGCTTGTGATAGTCTGTTTTTATCTCACAGTTACGCCAAGCTTTGTGGGTGACAGGTGCACAGTAACAGCCCCATATTATGCCTTTGAGCTAAACCCTACCTTGCCCTATTGGGACTGGTCCAACCACTAGGCACTTGTTTTATGGGTTCTCTTCCAGGCTTGGATCCCAAATGAGGTCCTGGTCTCTTAGATTTAGAGAAGGTCATTTATTCCCAAAGGTGCCCGTCCACAGAGGGTTTTGAATAGCTCTTTGCCTGCACCCTACTGGGACCAATTTTTTCAATTTTCTTGTCTCCCAAGTCAAATGAGTATAACTCCTGGATTCCACTGGGCATGGCTCCTTGATGTTGTGGCCACGAAGCTGTTTTGGTCTGTTCTCCATACGACGTCGTGTCCTACTGGAAGCATTTCAGAAGCAAGTGTTTTGCCTGCTAGACTTTGTTAACCTAACCTTTACTTGGTTTATGTGCTTCTACCATAAGTAAGTAGGCTATGTAGTCAAATAGTTTCCCTTTTTACTGTTTTTACAATGGGAGTGTGCACTGGGTATTTTATTTTGAAAATTATCTGTTTCTGTGTTGGACGTCCGGTTGGTTGCAACTGCCGTCACAAATACAGCTGTGTATTTTCAAAGCAAAGCAGAGAGCTGCTTCTAAGATGCTTCTGAAATGCGCCACAGTGCTTCTTCTGGAATCACAATCATTGTCAAGGCCAAACTCAAAAAGCTTTGCAGCAAAATTTGCAATACATTTGGACAGAAACATGGATAATGGTACCACAGAAGTCCAGTGTGTAGGATTTGGTGGCATCTAGCAATGACTGCAGAAGCCAGCTGAATGCTACTCACCTCACCACCTGCTGCCAAGCATGAATAACTATGGTGGCATATTATATGCCATTTCTGCCATATTCTGTGAATACAACCCCCTAATTCCTACACACTGGACTGTTAAGGATACCTATTAGGATAAAGTGGGAACATAAGCAAATATGATACAAAAAAAAAAGAAATTTCATGTCAGACCGGAGGGCTGGAGAAGAAAAGTGGGTATACTGTTAATGAGTCACAACAGCAAAACTAGTTGGCTTTTAAATGAATCTGCACTTGCACAGATTGCATTTAATAGGCTTAAAAACAGAAATGGGTGTCAAACTGAAGTCAGTAACTACAGGAAAATGTAAACACGCACACGCAGACCATCTGGTGCCAGTGAGCCCGCTGCGACAGGATATCACACTACCTAAACCAGTATTTGCAGTTTGACAAAAACACTTTGACAACCTTTAGGGGCAAGGTTAGACAAAGAACAAAAGTTTGGCATGAAAGCCAGCGTGAAGCTGTGGGTAGAAACATATGGTCTGTGATGAAAAACTGTTAAACTGGTTTGGCTGGGATGCTCTCTCAGGTTTTTACACAGCAGTGTTATTATTATTTTTCTTTTAGCACAGACGTTTCTAAGAGATGACTAAAGAAATGAGTCCACTAATAGAACTGATGCAGCTTTGTATTGACCTGCCAGGATTTATTAGCATTGTGTTAATTGTTCTGTTTTTTTTAGTCGCACTAACTTAAAAGCTGTTTTTAAATGTACCTGGTTGCTTTTGCTACACCTGTGCTACACTTTTACTATTCTTACTATACATTTACTGCATTCATTCACTACATTTACTGTATGTGAGTGTTGCTGCTGGTGAACAATGTTCATTCAGCCCGATTTACTTCTTGTTCTTGTATAAATTATGTCAGTATTATCATGAGAGAGATTTGTTTAACCATATCCATTACTTCCTGTTAGATGGCTCCCTTTGCATCCATTTACATATCCATATTTTAATTTACCTACTGTTAACAACTTTTTAATTAAGCATCTCCCTCCACATTGCACACTTCCATGTGTAAAGAAAGATTAAGAACACCAAGGAATATGTTTTGTAGCACTTCACATCCATTTCCCCAAATATGTGTCCTGATTTTAACACCACAAGTTGAATTAACACTGCTGACTTTGCTCTGTAATAAGTAAATATGCGTGTATGTGTTGGGAGGTGTTATCATGGACGCAGGTTGATGCTTGTCGTCTCTGCGTCCATGCATGCAAAGTCACTGTTTGCACACAAACATGTAGGTATGTGTCGAACAGAGGTCTATGGTGTCACATGAATAATTCAGTGGAGCGCTGGTTGAAGACAGGCCCGGGGGCTATCAGGTTACAGGAAGTAGGGTGGGTACATCCACAACAGCCAAGGCACAGCCAGAAGCCATTTACTACTGTACTTCGTCCATGCAGTCATTTAACATCTATGCATTACCGCTATTGATTGACATAAAAGCCGGACAAAATCAGCTAAACCGTAATTAGCTGGAGACCGTGACCCGACACGAGATTGGAGGAAGGCGTTACAAAGGAGCTGAGCGACAGATTAGAGTCTGTCTGGAGGGATCAAATCCAAAGAGATGGAGAGGAAATTACTGTCCCTTGGTGCAGCACTCCACTGCTAATCTGTCCCTTTAGTAAAAACTAAACTGTTTCGCTTCTTAGCGTTTTGTAAAGTGCTTACACCTTTGCCACTTGATTTCATTATATTCAATAGCACCATTCATACTGTGGTAGTGCTCTATAATGCTTGATGGAAGACACTCTTTTTGGCGCTTGTGGCCAGATGACCACGGCCTCCTTGACACTGCACAGATTGTCAAGGAGGCCGTGTAAAGTTTCCTCCTCAGGACTCTCACTCGCTTGTCAGGGCTCCCGCGGGGATCAAGAGTTGGATTTAAGCCCCTATTGGCCCTCTTCTTTACCCATATATACTTAATCGAGCCTGGTTTGTGTGCATACACACACACACACACGCACATCTGCACATATATGGATGCAGAATGTTTCAGAGGACTTTAAAAATGGAATGCAGAGCTCCAGATTTAGTTTCTGCCAAATCTCTTCTCCAAATCTCCCGTGAAAACCCTGCTGAGATTAGGCAGAGAGCAGCACTTTAAGCAGCCCTGACAGATGGACTGCCTAATTTACTTTGCCATTAGCCTAGTGACAACACTCACTAGGCTCACCCTTGCCTCACCCCCCTGCCAAGCAGCCCGCCTCCTCTCTTGTAAATCCCAATCCCTTGTTAGGGTTTCCCCCACATTAGATCTTGCCCATTTCTCTCCTCTCTGCCGGTTTCATGCCACTTGGTGAGCTCACATTAAATCCTATTTCTCGCTTACAGCTGCCAGGAGGATCCCGGGACCTCCTCAGCCTGTGTCCAACTGTGCCTCACATCCAGTTATTTTCCTAATTACTGCTGGGCCTGCTAATACTGTAGAGGTTGGCAGGGAGAGTTGCTCACTTCTTTTCCTCTCTGTCATCCTCCTGATCCTGGAAATTAATTGCAGAATTAGAGGGAAAATTGGTTCTCATCTCCATGGGAACATTTTAAGAGGTGTAAAATGAAAGGGAGCAGCTCACTTTTTTTATGTATTGCTGCTAACTCATGAAAAACTCCTTTTACTAATGTTCTGAAAGCCTTGAATGTGTTATTCATGCTGAGATTGTATGTTCACACTGTTACAAGCTGTGTAACATGTTAATTTCTGAAGCCTGTGGTTTGATTTTACAGTTTATCTCCTCAATTGTCTCCTGGGAGAAAATCCAAATTTGTACAACACTTTGACATATGATGAATATTGATTTGTTGCTAATAATATCACAACTGTGGTTTATGAAACTTGAATGAGCAGAGGTGGAGATCAGATGAGAAACTGCAACATGTAAAATTAAAATAGCCCAAAAACAATCACATTACATCATTCCCATCATATTTTATTTCTTATTCATTTTTAAATAAACTGAATCTCATATCTTAAAATCTGTTAACTGAACGCTGTGTGTGTTTGCTGCTGCAGGTCTGCGTCATGGCCTGGGTCAGCTGACTTTCAGTGATGGGACGTGCTACACGGGGCAGTTTGAGAACGGCCTCTTCAATGGCTGTGGGATACTGGTCTTCCCTGATGGATCCAGGTCTGTGCTTCACTTCCTGCTTACCTTGACCTTTGAAAGGACCAGTGTGTAGGATGTAGTGGCATGTAGCACCAAGGAGAAACTACAGGGAAAGGCCCCTTTTAAGAGCCAGTATTAAATTAGTCTGTTCTGGGCTGCTCAACATTTTCAGGTGATTGCACACTAGTGAAAGCATAGTTATGAATATTATATTAAATTTCTGCCATATTCTGCAAATAGAGCGCACTAAATCTGACACACTGGACCTTTAATATTACCTGACATCAATATTACCTGTCATGGATGGAGGCGTGAACTTTAGGACAGCATTTAATTAATTATCATTCATTTTATCATTGTTAAATTGATTAATTGTTTTGTCTGTGAAATGTCACAAAACAGAGATACAACTTGTGTGATGTCTTAAACTAAACAAAAGAAAATAAATGATAGTCAAATTTTTCCGCCAATTAACTTCAGCTCTAGTTAACTGTGTGTTTGTTTTCCATAAACGGCACTCTAAATCCCCTTCCTACTGTAGAGATTTTATTATCTATTATGCTGTTAATTATTTTTATGATTAATCAGTTATTTCATCAGATATCAGGTTTTCTCTGACCAACAGTTCACAACCCAAACACATTTATTTTACAATTAAATAAAACAGCAAAATGCAACAAATCGTCACATTGTATAAGCTGAAAAAGTATTATTATAATTTATTCTGATAATCATTGTCAAGAAAATGAATGAGAATTAAGATTGTAGATTAAAATGAATGATATACCAAAGGTGAGTTCAGTTGACCCCAGTCTCCTTTGTATCTTGAAATATTTTGAAATAAGCCAGTGGAGAAATAAACAGAGAAGGAAAGAAATTAATCAGACTGCAGCACCAAACCATATCTATCTATATATATCTATCTCTATAATAGATAGATAGATAATGAAAATAGAAAGATCAGCTAGATACTAGCAGATCGAGAGACGAGAGGAGAGCGAGAGCGGAGGAGAGCGGAGAGCAGATGAAACATCATTCATTTTTATGCCATTCTTTATTTATTTATCAGAAAAGAATTTCTGGCTCTGTGACCCTAACAGATTAACACAACAAAATCCCAAGTTCAGATTCTGTTCCTTTAACCTCCGTTTAGATGAGGTGAAATGTTCAAGTACAGTGTAGTCTGTTCATGGTCATCTGTTTAAAAAAAAACAAACCCAAAACAGCCTTTGGAGACGTGTTTTTGAAAGTGTTAAATGAATAAATAAATAATTAGCAGAAAATCTGTTCAGTATCAAATAGACGTGAAAGGACTCTTTGTAGCTTGCTCCTCCAGAGGGCAGCTACAATAGATTCAGTGAAGAAGAGGTTTTGAACCGCTGATGTTTTGAACACTAAATCAAAATTCTAATTAATCAGTTTTAAATAATAATTATTTATATATATATTATTTTTCTATTGGCATTATGAAGCAAGGCAGTGCTTCTTTAGTTTCCATGTTTGAACCCTGGAATCCTATGCTCTCTGGCACTTCAGCCTTGTGTCAGTTTGTGGCTGGTTTGACACTGAAGTGAAAGTGGTGACATATTGTGCTCATGCTGTGCGTTAGAAAAGAATGAGATTCTGCACTTTGATTCACATTATTTTATCCCAGCTGTCTGTAAAACCATCATGTAAAGAATCACAGATGAGATTGTGGTGCGGCATCATATACATTGCCTGTGTTGTGTATTGTATCTTAAGTTAGTTTTGTTGTTTGTCAACTCAAATGTATTGTTTATTGACTTGCAGATTGCGTAGAGAAGTAATGAAAATCTTTATGTGTTTGATTCTGTCACTTATGTGTTGTGATTTTTCTGTTGTGTTTAAGGAAAGCTTGGATACTTTAGTGCATTTTTACAACATTGCTACATAGTAGAAGACAAACCAGTTATTGTTCATGCACCTATAAAAGCATTCCTCATGCTTTTCAAAAACATCTCACCTCAGCTGTTGTCCTCACTCCTCACCTTAATCTATATTAGGATGCTGGGAATGTGAGCTTTTTTTTCTACTTTGTAAACGTGTTTTTATGTCAATGTTGTTGTTTTTTTTTTTTTAGGTATGAAGGTGAATTTGTTCAGGGAAAATTCCAAGGTGCTGGCATCTTCACTCGCTTCGATGGGATGAGGTTTGAGGGAGAGTTTAAAAGCGGATGTGTGGATGGCTACGGTAAGATTTCACTACTCAACTTATTTTCCTCAGAAAGATACAAATGAACCAGAAAGATAGCCTGTACTCTTGTAATCTTCTAATAAACATACTTCCACTGCATGGCACAGCTCGACTCTTGGAACTGGTCTTTTTTGGTTTTCCTTTGGAAAAAGTGGTGGATAGTATCTAGGACATGGTACTTTTTTTGCTATCCAAGTGTGCTGAGCAGATACAGAAAAAGGTCGACTGAAAACACAGCTGAAAGGATCTTAAAAGGAAAGGATATCCTCCTCCTCATTATTCTAGTGTGTTTGTGTCACGTTCAAGGTGATGTTACGGCAGGTTCACCCAGCTAAGCTTTAACGATCAGCTAAGAATCTCGCCTACACCGGGCTGAAGTGGAAAAATGAATAAAATAAAAAAGCCTGGTACAAAAGAATGTCAAGTTGTGTCGTACCATGTAGTGAAAATGCAGCAATTCTAACTTTTGAATACAGTGATATGGGTGTTTAGGCATCTAAACCCTGTCTCTGACCCCTCAGGTCACATTTGGGTTACATCAACCATTGTTAATGGTCATCTTATCACTGAGATTAAAGATTAAGTACTTTAAAATGCTTGTAACAGAGGGAAATGCATCAGAAACGAAGGTTTGAAATGTCACAATCTCAATTTGACAACATTTGATTTGAGTTCATTGCCTCATTTTAACATTTTGTTCAGTTTTTCATCTCTCTAATTGTTAAAGTTCATGTCATGTCTCACAAAATAAGAGTTTAAGTTTTGAAGTAAAGGTTTCAGTCACATTGTCACAGTACTGTCTCTATTCTTTGTTTTAAATACTTTTTGATGATATTAAACTGTGAAACGTGTTAATTGTCTGGTCTGAAGCCCGCTGTGCATCTGCGCTCATAGTCTCTGGAGGTAATCAACACATTTTTTATTTGAAGGCTCCTGGGTGGCCATGGTGAAACGATGTGTCGCCGTGACAACCGGCTAATTTTTGTGCTAGTAAAAATAGAGGTGGAACAGAAAGATTTCTTTAACAACCTTAAATGAAAGCTGGGCCAGGTGGCATTTTCAAAGAAAGGACTGCATTCCTAAAGGCTTTTTTTTTTTCTTTTTTTTTTAGTTAAACATTAACCCAAGTTCACCCAACAGTTAACCCTAACCCATTATATGAAGGAAACAAGGACTCAAACAGATGACAGAAGATTAATGAGTCTCAGCTTAGCTAATAATACCATATATTTTCAAAAAGGGACTTAACATAGGAGTGCTCACAGTAGATGGGTAAAGTTGTGTGTCCCCAAAACTTGTGTCCCTCTTAGCAAAGAAAAAAAAGTGTTGATGGAGTGCAGGACAAATCTCTGTTAAAAAATCAAATCTTACTGCACACAAGTTCTTTTTATATTTATATATAAGTGACGAAAACTGAAGATGAATGCAAAACATGCTGTTTGCTCCAAGAATAACTCTTGAGATTTTGTTGATTTGCAATTATTTGTAAATGTGACTTGACTTTGCTTACTGTTGGTTTGCTAAGGTTTATATTCTGTTTACTGCTGCAGCTTTGGATTTCTTAAATGCTGCCTCATCACCGTGTTCATATATAACACATTTGCATTAGCGAATAAAACTTGTAGAACTTGTATTTCCAGCTGGGTTACTTTTTTTAAACATATTTAGCGTAGACAGTTTTATAGTTATGTAAGACGAGAAGAACAAAAAACTTATTTAATGTTAGGAAAGATCGTGATGTTGGTTTTTATGTTAAAAAAGTTGTTGTATTATGTCTTGTGCTTCGAGACAGCAAAGACTTTTTCAATATAATACCATTATCTTTTTCTAACATTAAAGATCCTGTACTCTAGACAGTGAGATTTGCATTCCTTTTAGTATAAAGCTGTGAAAGTATGAAAACACTCAGTCCACAGAGAGATGCACACAGCATCACACTCAGAACCAAATGCACAATCAGAAAGATGTGCTAGAGCTCCAGAGAGAAGCTTGAGAGAGGGGATGTAAAACTATAGTGAGATGTTATTGGTACATAAAATCACATATGTATCTTTTTATGGCTATATACTTCAAATAAAACACAGGAAAGGTGTAGATTGTGTACACAGCAAAGACTACACAACCATACAGGCAGAAATCGTGTTTAATCCAAAATGAACATATTTAGTAAAAGACAGAGAATGTGTTCATTATCATTGTTTAATAATCATTGTTTGAAGTGTTTTAGGTATTTACTTCTGAGTCTGAGTCTGAGTTTGTCTGGTCCAGGAGTACTAGCATTTCCAGACGGAGGCCCTGGCGGCGGTGGCACGAGCCATGAAGGCCTGTTTGAGACTAACGAGCTGATGAGGAGGGAAAACAGCCAGGGAGCTGTGCAGAGAGCGCAGGCAGCAGCCACCAAGGCCAGAGCTCTGGCCATGTGACCTGGAATACATCAACCTTTGCGAGTATCAGGATCCTCCTCCTCCCATCCTCCTCCTTTTGGTTTGAACAGCTGATGATGTTATTTATTAATAGATTTTTCTGTCATCCAGTTTTCTTTGGCGGCTGTGATTTAACATGTCAGCAGATTGTTTTTTTAAGACTTATCTCTCGTACCTGCAGTATTCTCTGGAGTAGAAATCAATGGCTCCAGTAAGCTGATATGTGTCCGCTGTATATAATTCTCATTTTTGCATGCGATTAAAAAGCCACTGATTCAGGATCACCTGAGCCAAACACAGATGAACTGTTCAGTCAACACACTGGTGCAAAATCTGCTTCAGGCTAAGCTAACCTGACAAAACATAACTCTGGATTCAAAAGTGCATATAGGGCTTTTACTAGTAAACACTGATTTGGTGATTTTCATTTCATCTGATTTTATACTGGGCTCAATTTGGTAAAAAAAAGTGTTTAGTTAGTTTAGTTTAGTTGGATTGGGATTCGATTGCATTTTATAGAACTTGAATCTTAGTATTGAATCCTTAATTAGTCCAATAAGATTATTTTTTGTTGTTGTAAGTAATTAAAGTTATAAATAACTAAAACTCAAAGAATCAATTGATATGTAATTATCTTTTGTTCACTGAGAAGGAGGAACTTTTTTCACGGCAGCCTAATTAATGTTTACAATCTGAGAATGAGATGAGCTGCAGAAGATAGAAACGTGTTAAAATAACAGCTGTAGTTTAACTTACTTTGCACACTTTATCATTAAAAAGTTACTCGCAGCAACTTATGAAGGTCCCAATTCAAAACTAAAACTAAATTACTCATGTACTCATGATTGTAATGAGTTTCGGGATGTAGTCAGGAAATATAGTCATTTAAATACTGTTAAAACAAAGGTCATGTTAAACTATCAGATACAAAAACTGCTTATACACCAAACAAAACTCTAATCAAAATAACTGAGATAACATTGCACTATTAATTATGTAGTTAGACTTTAGAAAATTACCCAAAATAACTTTTGATATAATAAAATTTACCAAACTTTCTTTCAAATTGCAACTTCATAATATATACATATATAACTCTAAATTGCCAGATCAGTGCTTACTGGGTTTCTTGCCTTTCTGTTGTTCTGACATCTGACCTCTTATTGGTGCTCTACTATTTAAAGTTGGTGAAGATGGCGTTAGCAAAATGTCAGAAGGGAGTAGATTTTAGCTAAAGTAAATGCGAGCAGTATCTTTTGTTGTTTTCTTTCACTCAGTGCCATTACAGCTCAGTCTGATCACAGATCAGCAGGAACATCTCCCTCAGTGCCAACCACACAGTGCCAACAGGCTGCAGCTGATCCAGAATCGGTGGCTCGTCACAAGAGAGGAGGTTGGGGGATGTAAAAAGATGGGGATAAATAGCGGAAGGGAATGGCAAGTGATGGGGTAATGAGTGCAATTTCTGTTTTGGAGGTGCAATTTGATAATAACGTGCAATTTTTTTGCCTGAAAGCAGCAAGATTTACATTAGAAGAAAAAGAAAGACGCTAGCTGCTTTGTCTGCAAAAGAGGTTTTGTGGGTCAAAGGGAGGCGCGTGTGTTGAAATGAGGCTGGGTATCAAATGACTCTGTGAACTCAAAGGGTTTTATTTCAGAAATACATGCAAATCAATTTTTTTAATGTGAAATTTGACATTTTAAAAAACATTTATGTCTTGTGAGCAAAAGATCATTTGTATTTTTTTAGCAGGAAACCATTACGTGCTTTACCTTAACGTCAGGGTTAATTTACTGAAACAAGACATCATGATTAATGATTATTTTAATGGTTTTTTGGTCTGTTTTTGAAATGAAACTCTTTTTGCCCGCAAGGCAAAAAAACGCTCTCGTCTGCTTTGTGCAGGTTTTTTTTTCTTTTCTCTCACATACCTGAGTAACTTTCTGTCACTTTCAATGTTTAGTGTTTATGTATAAATCACCGAAAGAAAAAAAAAATCACCCCCACCCCCCGCAGAGGAGGAAAAAAAAAAGGTGTAAGCATCACTTTTGTGAACTTAACAAAGCTCGTGATAAGCTCTAACTAACACATAGTTCATGCGTGCCTCGTGCCTGCTGGGAATCAGCGTCTGTCTGTGTAATGAGACTGGTGTGTAGACGTGCCATATGTGTGTGTAGTCGTACTGTGGGTTGTATTGGCGGGTGGGTGGGGTATTAAATGGGAAATGGAGTTAATTGTCGGTTATGTGATTATCTCGGAGTGCGATTAATTTAGGATGTGGTTTGGGGGGCTGATGTCTTCCCCACTGACCAATCTGACATCGAAAACAGCCGGACTGATGGAGGCATCTCACACCTTTTAATTGGCTCTGGGATTCGATCAGAGACACTTTTAAATGGAGCTGACTGTTGCCTTTAGCTGAGGTGGTTTTTCAGACCCGAGGGGGGAGGGGGGAGGGGGGAATTTGATATGCACTTCAATGATCTGTCAGTCAGTTGGACACTGTGTTATCATCAGGCAAAAACCTTGTGACTTTGTTTTTAGTGGTTGTTGCTTTTGTTTGTTTTCTTTTAATGTTCTTGATGAACTTGATGATCCCACATCGTTTCACAGTTTGAGAAAATACTGGAGGGATCGCGAAACCCTTTAAAGCGCACCTTAAAATCTCAACTTGAAAAGTTGCCGTTTGATATTAGCATAAAAGATTCAGCAGTTGGCATGAGTTACACTGTCTGTTATGTTTCACTGTGATGATGAGTCTCCACAATAAAAGAGGGTGTAGTCGAAATCCAACCTAAAACAGAATTATCAATCAGCTCTATTGGCTATAAGGGACTTGTGTTTATGTAGTGTTTTTTTCTGAGCGGTAGTATGTGGCAGCATGTGGTTGATTAGAGAAAAAGCGCGTCACCCACATATTTTTTCACTGTGTTGTTTGTATGTCCATTCCAAGCACTGATTGAAATATCTGAATTTTTATACATAAATCTATAAATAGTGTCGCACATGACTCTGACACTCCATGAATGGGAATGGAGTTGCCAGTTTTCAGCAACCCCCCAGGGAGAACACCAGACTTTGAAGCTAAATTACTGTAATGTAATGACTGTAATGACAGCGCCAAAACACTTTTACACCCATAAGCTTACATTGTGAAAGAAGCGACTGTAAACTGTGAATAAATTACTTGTTTTACTATCAGACTTGGATCGGTTTGGTCTGATAACATTTCAAAAGTCTAGCAAAGCTGCACAATTATATTGTTTTATCCCACTGGGCGCCACAATGTGGAAGCATATGCAGAAGATCCGAATAATTTCATGCCCAGAAATCAAGCTTTTTCTGGCTTCAGGTGCCACTGAGCAGACTTGATAAGAATGAACGGAGCCCCGCCTCCCATACTGTATCCAGTTCTCTTTATGCATACATGGTTTTTCACATGTCCTTTTGAAAAAATGAAGGGTTTCATCAACAAACTCTAGAGGGCTTTTAATTTGAAACGGATACAGGGAGTCTTGAGTTGGACTAACAGTGTAATGCAGTAACAGGGCGTCCTGCCAGAGCTTTTCTGCCAATAAAAACCACTATATGGACACAAGCTCTTAAAAAAGAGAATATTTGATTTTTTCTCTGTTGTTTTCTGCTTAAGCAGTCTCAGCTACGATGAGACAAAACAACAACAGAAGACATGAATAAACACGCAGTGATCCTAAAAATGTTATGCAGGGGTTGTGTTTTTAAAGAGGGGACACAAATTTTGACTCTTTTATTAAAGATCATGGAATAACATTTAGATGTCCTCAAGTCGTCCGATGTGATTGTTAGCTTAAAGGATCAGTTCCAGATTTTAAAAAAAATGCTTATTTGGTTTCTTGCCAAGATGAATATAAAGCTACAGCCAGCAAGCATAGCATAAAAACTGGAGACACCTGTCCACACTTATGCTAAGCTAAGCTACCTCAGCAAGAACCAGAATACATGTATTTCACAAAATGTTAGTGTGGTATTTCAGAAATAAGCTTGTTGTCTTACCATAGGTCATGATGAAAACAGTTTTATCTTGCTGGAAGGCTGATTTTTAAGTATTAGCCAGAGCTATTCTAGCAGTTTCCACCTGCTTCCAGCTTAAGCTAAGATAAACAACTCGTGGACCTGCAGTATAAGATTAGTGTCAATCAGCATTGAACATTAAAGTGTTTTTCTAAAATGTCAGACTGTTCCTTTAAGTTTTAAAAACCTGTTACAGATCTAAAAATCAAACTCGTTATCTGAATATTCTGTTTTAGAAGTGATTTCAAATCATCCGAGGAGACTTGATGCCTTTAAAATAATTTATTGTAACAAAATGTGAATTTTGAGGTTTTCTGGACTTTTTTTTATTGAGGCTGTAAGACTGTTTATTTTACACCTTGTATTTTACAAATTTAAGTTGTATGTAAAATGTGTTGTTTTTCTCTGTATATATTAAGAAGAAGTGGTTTGAGTCTGTCGAAAAAAATGTTTACTTGTGTCACTACACAGATGTGAGGACTAGAGATGTAATCAGTGTCATTATATTTTCAGTAGACCTGCAGTGTTCACCTTTTACACACAAGCAAAGACACTCAAGTCTGTGTGTCCCAAAACCAAACCTGTTACCATAATTCCCACTATAATGAGAAAATAAGGAAAGAGCACTCTGTGGCTCTGGTAGTTGTTTGATTGTTGTGATGCAGAGGGAGTTTAACAAGTGCCTGAAAAAAAAACCTTCTTCTACTGTGCTTTGAATACTTTGAATACTGCCTGACTGTTTTACTAACTTTTTCTTAAGTGTCACAGTTTTTTTTAAGTAGTGTCCTTTCTCTGCTTAATGAAGATAAGTCAGAAAGGCAGTGTGGGGGTGGAGGACAGTGGTCATCCAGTATACACTATCGGACTCTGGTGATGTTATAGCCTAATGACTAATGACACGAATGACTCACTGCCTTCACTTACTTCAGGCCTCGGCATCTGCTCTTGGCTCAGTTTTAGGCAGAACAGCTGATTGCAAATATCTCAAAGACAGAAAGTGAAACAGCAGATGTCATTAAAGTCATCATTAAAATGATACAATTCATCAGATATTTTAGATTTTCAACAACAGCACACGAAATTAGATAGTTTAGGTCCCACATTATTTAGTTGTTAGAATTTTATTTTGAAATTAATTTTGATTTAGTTAAACTCTGATTTTACACATTAAGATAAGTTTATCTGCCACAGGAAGTACCGCTCAACCTGTGATAACAGCTTGATGTGACCCTTATGTCATCAGGGCGGTCTCAGTTTGGGCCTGAACACTTTTTTAACAGAAAGCCTGTGCTACAAACCAAGCAGGGAGGGTCTACTGAAAGATATCATGGGAATTGTAGGAGCCTAACTAGAGCTTAAGAGTCAGGATAAGATCCCAGTCTCTGCAGCTTCAATTTTGACCATTTAAAAAATTTGGTATTGCAAGTCCTCCAGCTGAGCAATACCAAATTGTTGGAGTACCATTTTAAAGGCCATTAAAATGCAAAATAAATGCCACAGTACTGAATGGCTGTCAGGAGCTAATTCAAATGAGGTAAATCTGAAGTACCTTTTCTTGTTTAGCTGCTGATTGGATAGATTTAATTAATTGTTGATTGAAAGGACTCAATTATCACCAAACCCACTGAGAATTACTCAATACCTTAAAAGGACCGGCATCCAGTGGTGTCCAATTCAATGGATTTCATTGCTAACGACAAAATGCCATTCGATTAAATGCATGTAGTTTGAATTCAGTAACTAACAATTACGTTTTTTAAACAGATCTCACAGTCTTCATTCAGTGAATGGAGCTGACTCAGGTGTCATAAACGACGTGCATGTGAACAGCATTTTGGTCAGATTCAGGGCCGAGATGTTTCTGCTCAGTCAGGAGGTTCTTAGTCGATTTCCAAAACTTGAATTTGGCTCAAAAGTAAAAGTATTGAAAAAGCTTTTGTTGCCTTACAAAAACTTAAACATAAACTTGAACTACGGATACCAGGATGCATCTGAAATGTTCTAGTAAATAAGATCTAGATAATGTGGGACCTTTTCAACAAACCCTCTGACACACACATTGTATGTTTCACACGGGGCTTTGTTGTTGCTGTTTTGGCACCTTTAAACCACTGAAAAAGCATCTGAACACTAAAAACTGAGGCCTGTTGTTGTCACAAAGCCATGTCACTTTTGTTGTTTTTGAAGATGTCACGCAAAAGTAAAATAAATAAAATGGATATGAACCCACAGAGGAACAATAAAGAAAATGCATGAAATTCAACTGGATTATTTTTTCCTTTTTCTTCTGTGTTTTTTACCGAGCAGAGGTGTGAGAGGCCGCTGGGACACATGAAACACTGAAACCACTGAACAATAAAACATACAACCACACACACATGTGGAGGGATTTTGAACTCTGATCACACACCTCGGCAGGTCTAGTGATTATTTGTGGAGCTTGGCTGTCGGAGCTCCCCTCCTCCCCTCCCCCTGCTCCGTCCTCCCTTCCCCCCACCCACTCTCTGCTTTGCTGTCACTAAAATAGCTTTAAGGTGTGTTTAGGTTGGACTTTAACCCTTCCGCCTTTTTCGTCTCCTTGGCAACCGTCCAGAGTTCCCTTAATTTGTATCATCTCAATCTCAAGTGCTGCAGCAGTTTTGCCTATTTGCCCCTAATCATAGAGCCTGTTGCCATGGCAAAGTATTTAAATATGCTCTGCAGATCATCTTCACCTAACACACAAGTAGTGGCAGCTGTGTGAGTGTGTTCGTCTTCTTCTTTTGTTCCTTCACAAAAAAAAAAAATCCCCTGACCACATGGTTCATATCTGACTCTCTTTCTTAAAATTAATTTTACCAAACATATGATTTCTCTTTGCTCTTCTCTTACCATCTAATTCCACCAGGAGGGATCTCGCTATTTTCTATTTCACGCCTTCCTTAAAGAGAAGGCTTGTCTGTTATCTTATCAGTGAAGCTTCACGGTTCCCAAAAGCTTTGGCCATGTTTAGAGAGGAAGTGCACACGGCATACTGATAAGAGAGGCTTGGCACTGCAGGGATGCACACTGTCACTGCACACACAACTGCAAGAAATAAAAACTGGCAGTAAAACGAAAAAAAAAATACACACCCACAACACACCCAGCCTGATTTTAATTGCTCTGGGTTCCCACCACTCTCAACGGCACATTTGGGAGTTTGTGTATGTGTGTTTGAGTGTAAACATGCATGCATGAGTGCGTTGGTTGAGGTATATCATAGGTGTATTCATCTGCTAAATAAAAATTTCAGTAGCTCTTACTCTTCCACTCTGTGCTACTGCAGCTCAAAGATGAGAGGAGGAGGAGGGCTAGATGGATACATCAGACTGATGCTGGCTTCGTCTTATTAAAAATCATAGATCAGCTGCTTCTAAGAGCAGCTGCTGAGCTTAAAAAACAACTGGATTTATTTTTTATTGAGAAGAAGGAAATTCTGACCATCTTTAAAGGGTTGAAGATACAGATAAGTGGTTGGTATTTGGGACTGAACATTTCTGGAGTGTCCACTGGTTAATTATAATAACCACATAAATTCAGGCTAGGAAGCTTTGATGCATCCTCTCTTTCTCTCACTGCATTTCTTGTCTGTAACAGTTACAGACAAAATGCCCAACAGTTTAGAAAACTGATTAGTTGTTTCCTTTGTTTTATATCATTTTAAAGTGAACATATTTGGGGGTTTGGCTCTGGGAATTTACAATTTTTACATTTAGACTGTTAAAAATCATTCACTATTCTCAAGGGATGGGCATGAGCGTTAAGATCTGTGTATGTGCAGCTGCAGAGCGTTCATGCGTTCAACGCTTTTAGTCTCACGTCACTCATTTAACGTTAGGAACCAGGCGTAAAAAGTGACGTTTGGAAGTATTTTCAAGGAGAAAACGACGAAGACGGATAACAGGCAACCTCTCAACACCCCATTTGCTACAGTTGTCAGCAAGCAGCATTGCGATGCTAGCGTGAACTGCTGCGGTTTATGAGCTGCAGTACAAGCTATCATCGTGGTGTGTGAGGAAAATGTGTTGAAATCGAAGGCTGAACAAAATTAGCAGTTTAAAAAGTAAAGCAGCTACAGCTTCTTCTTTTTTAACCACCCAAATTACTGAAAATATTGCAACATTTTAATGTTTGTGGATGTTTTTCTTCATGTTGGCCAATCTCTACAGATAGAAATGTTCCCACATTTTTGCATTCATTCAATCGGTCAGTAGCTAAGAGCTAAATGTCATTATGTGCACAGATTTAGATGACTGGTGGATGAAAGGAGCGACCTGGGTACTGTGAATTGTTATGGGTTGTGCCACCTGACTCTATAACAGAGTAGTGATCATGTCGGTTTAACTGAACACAAAAAAGTTGTGGGAATAAATGTATTGTATTGGAGCATAATTGCTTCTGAAAATAGGATTAGAAATCCACGAAATTCAGTCAGACTCTGATCCACACATTCATTGTGCTCTCTTCCTGATCAAGTCACGTCTTTATTACAGGTCTCCCTCAGGCAAGTCATCAAAGCACATCTTGATTTTAAGACCAGGACACATTAATTTTATGGTTATATTTTAACATTTCAGCATGGCACCGCCTTCTCCCTGCAGGTGCTTCAGGCACAAAAAAAAAAAAGAAAGCGGCAGATTGAAGGACGAGAGGGATGGCGTTGCATGTGTAAATGTTGGAGAGGAGGAATAACACTTGAGCTCAGCCAACAGACCCGAGGAAAAGAGGAGAGAGAGAGAGAGAGAGAGAGAGAGGGTGGGGGTGCACTGAGGGATGTGAAGACATGATCTACATATTCAACATTTTGAGACCCATCAAGGGAAAATCCACACTTTGATGCTCAGATACATCACATCCATCTGCAGTGAATTCCAGCAGCTATTTTCTGAGACTGACTTTTTGTTCTGGAACTCAAAGGTGTTTCAACTTTAGCTTTCGGCAGTGCTGGAATGTAACTAAGTTCATTTATTTAAGGACTGTACTTGAGTATTTTATTTTCATGCCACATATACTGGCATAACATGGACAGTGTTACACTAGGCTTTGTATCTGTATAGTTACTGTCAGTCAGTGTACACTTGGACTAGTCTTCCTTTTGAAACAATTTCACTAGGCCAAATGCCCTCAGCCTTGTTGCACCTATTAGCTGAAATGAACACAAGCTATAAGTAGCTGATAATGGGCACTTTGGCTTTCAGGGATGCAGCTCCGTCCGCTCCCTGATGTTGCCAAAAGATGATTACATAACAAAACCTTGAATTAATAATAATGCAATTTTCACTAATATCACACCACAATCCAGCTACCCCTTACTTTAAGCTAATGTTTTGATTTAATGTAAGATAATGACTGCTGGCAATAGAAATGAAGATCCAGAACATCCTCATCTGTTCTCCTGGCATAACCTACTCTCATTTCAAAAATGTTTTTCATCCTTTCCAACCCTGCTCCACTTGAGAAAGAGTAATGTCAAAACCCCACTGGGCACGTCTCTGTCACATTATGCCCGCTGTTTAATCCATTCTCCACGCGACTTCAAACCCCACCGGGAGCGTTTATTAAGAGAAATGTTTTGCCCACCAGCCTTTGTTAACCTGCTCGGATTTGGTAATTTTCCTTGATTTAGATGCTTCTAAATATATAAATATGCTATATAGTTTTTGTTAGTTATTGTTTTCCTTTTGGCTGTTATTTTGAAATTCAACTGGTTTCTCTATGTCGCTTCTGTGTCTGACTTCCTGTCAACTCGAGCTGCTCTGTGCAGATTGACGCGGGCTGCTCGCGGCGTCCATCAAAAATAGAACATCTGCGTATTCTCTGCAGAGTCGAGCAGTGAAATTGACGCAGCGGACCCAGTGGGGTTTTAAACATTGACTAGAATGGCCGCGACTTGCGGCAGGGGTGGCGGCGCACACAGAACGTGTCACATCCCTGCCTGGCGGAATTTTGGGGTTATCTACCTGGTGTAGCCTTGAGTTGTGGTGAAGCAGGGTTGGATGGAAAACATGACCAAGGGGCTCACACATCGGTTTGGCATTTCGGCAATCCTACTTTCTTTTCCCATGTTCAATTGATGATCACAGTTAAGCTACATTTTCTTACAGTTTCTCACTTTTGTAAAGGGTCAAACTACAGTGTTACCCTTATTTTTTTCAGTTGCTGAAAATAGTCAATTGATCATTGTTAAAAAGAAAAAAATGATCTTTTAGATGTGCTTTTTGCACATTAAAAATTGTTGCTCGAAATGTTCCTGTGTTCCTTTCATTTTTGATGGTCCAGGACAGTGCCGGTCCTGGCCACATTTGCGCTCTGGGCGAACAAACCTAATTTTTCTTTTTCGGGTGCTCGTGCGCCCCCCACGGAGACTGCGCCCTGGGCGGCCGCCCACATTGCCCATAGCTAAGACCGGCCCTGGTCCAGGAACTACCAGAGTGGAGCTTTTGGTCAAACACAAGCTGCTTGACCGCTACAACAAATCTACAGCATTTATTTAGACTACAAGATACCAGTTTCTTACCTTTCTTACATCACCTGCTTTCTGCAAAGTTTCAGAGCTACCACTGTGTGACACAAGTACTTAGCTCTGTACTTGATGAAGGCATAACCTACAATTTCTCTGTGCCTCCTCACAGACCAGCCTACATATGAGTATTTGCTCTCAACAGATTATTCTTTTGTTTTTGGACCATTATAACAATGTCACACTACTTTTGCCTTTGTTATTTAATGAGGACAGTAATTATTCATTGTTGTCGGGTAAATTAAAATACAGGTCGCTTGAACAATCACTGCTGATTTTTCATTTCTCTGCTGAGGACAGTCTCCATTTGAGGCAAGAAATAGGTCACGTAGCTGCTCAATTATGCTTAATTTTAGATCTACAACGCCTAGTTTAACTAGCTGTTAATCAGGTTGTCGCTAACTTGGTCGCTCACTGTTGCCTGTAGCTCTCTGATTGGACCGGCATCCAAGACTCGCAATCTCTCTGTGAAAATTGAGCCTCTAAGACTTTGCCAGACTAATCTGTGCAATACATTAAGTCTTCAACAGTTAGCTTGTTAATGGGGCCAGAAGTGCCACATGCAGTCCATCAATTATATCTGTTTCCTGATTTGTTCTTCTGTGACCTCACTCCTCGGTCTGATCCACTCTCTTCTTTTTGTTGTTTACTTTCTTTTCTTTTTGTCCTGCACACAAGCCTTGCCTTTTTTAATCACCTTCCATCTTGTACGTGACTTTCCCTCCTCGAGTCAAAATTAACCAAAGTGTGTGTGTGTGTGTGCGCTCATGGTAATGAAAGAACACGCCACCCAGTGAAAACAGTGTAGATTGAAACACTGATGTGTTTTTAATAGTTTTTGGACAACAATGGAACTCTGCGGCACAGAGGAAGAAGATATATCCGGCTTTGGGGAAACACACTCAAGTACTAACTTTGTGGGATCTATTCATTGTTGGTTTTGGTCTTTTCATGGGATTTGTTCACCCTGCTCCTCTGTTTCTGTTAGACAAAAACAGTAATTTGATCGTGCAGACAATAAATGCTTCCTAGAAACCAGACTAACAGCTTCTCCTTGACACATTCAATTGTCACAAATGGGTGTAATGTAATGTGATCAGCTGTACTGACATGAAAAATGAGTGATCACAGTGTGTGTGTGTGTGCGTGTGTGTTAGAGGCAGCAGAAAGTTTACAGTCTCTGGCTGTGCAGGTTAAGGAAGTATCACTGTTTATCACTGCAAGGCCTGTGTTTCCAGATGTGTGGAGGCCAAAATAAAATCTAAATGTATAAAAATCTATATTCATCAGTGTGCATGTATTCTCTGAGAGAGGGAGAGAGAGAGAGAGAGAGAGAGGGAGAGAGAGAGAGGGGAGGGGGGGTGCTACTGGAAAGCAGCAGCAGCTAACCACAGGGAAGGAAAAATGGGGGAGGAAGAAGAGATATAGGAAGGCAAAAATGGGGGGAGGGGAGGAATCTGGGTATGTTTTAAGCTTGGTTTTAATCTGGGGCAAAGACAGAGAGGGAGAGAGGGACTGGGCATTACATGCTAGAATACACAGAGAGGTCACCACATCGCCTGCAGGGCTGGGATGGAGAGAGAGAGAGAAAGGGAGATAGAGAGAGAGAGAGAGGGAAACTGAAAGAGAGAGCTGAGAAATGATGGAGGGAGGAGGAGACGAACGACAAGCTGTCAGGTGTGGAGGGACGATGAAGTGCAGAGGAAACAAGAGAGGGAAGAGTGTGTGTGTGTGTGTGTGTGTGTGTGTGTGTTTGGGGGGGGGGGGGTGATGTCCCCTCTATGTCATCGTCAACCTCCTCCCTGTGACGCTGCAGCGCTGAGGGCAGCTTTTGCTGACTCGCCACTCGCTCGCCCTGAGAGCAGGAGTGAGATATACACATGCACCCCTCCCTCACTGTGTGCCCACCGGGAGCATTGGCATCACTCGCCCCGTGGGTGCAAGATCCTCTAATTGAGATCAAAGGGATGCCCTTGACGCAGAGCAGGGAGCGTAGGGGTAGCACGATGGGCCGCGTCGCCTCCATGTGGCCACTTAAAGGAACTACAATTTAGACACAGGTGAAGTTCAAAACTAAACACCTGTATATTTTTTTTAAATGATTAATTAAGGGACAAAACGTTTCAAATGACGGCTGGAAGTTTTAGTTTCAAGAAGTTTGAGGGTCGTGTGGGTTCAACAGTTAACAGTTAATTCAAGCTGTAAAAAAAAATGATTATGAATAATAAAATTTCAAAGAATGTCACAAATTATGTCTTTCTCCATCTGGAGAAAGGACCAAGGGCATGGCATGTTTATCAGAAAAAAGTGAAAGAAACTAAGTGATTTATCAAAAAATGAAATCAAGGTTTTTCTTTTTTGTGTTCTTTAGCAAAACATTTGAAGTGGAGAGAGGCTTAGCGAACTAGTGAATGAAAAGAATTTGCCTCTGTATTAGAAATCCTTGAGCAGGTGCCTTAACTTAAGAGAAGGGCTTGTAGATGATTTCAGTTTTACAGTGTTTGTGTCTTTTGTGTTATATTGCTCCCAAATGAATGAATTCATAAAAAACTCTATAAAGACTGGAATGTCTTTCAGGATGGAAAAGTTCAAAGTCTCGTACTGCTAACCTGTCAGTAACAAAGTTGTTGACCCATCTTGAGGTGGACCTCAAGTAAACTAACAATTTATAATGCTTCCACAGACTTTATGTAAATGAAAACTCTGCAGCTCTGCTGAACTTTCTTTTAGTTCATAGTTTTATTTCCGGGCACATTTACCGTTTAGTTCAGCCTTAGCTCTCTTATCCGCATTTTCAGCAGAAGCAGCAGCAAGCGGCTGGTATCAGCAAGGAAGCTCTGATAAATGGGCTGTACCATACCATGCCAGGATCAAACAGCAGACTGACATAAAAAAACACAAAGCAGCTAAAGAGTTAGTGAAGGCCAAACACAGAGCTTATAGGAGAGTGACTATTAAATAGGTGGACACAAACACAACTCCATTCATGCTCCAACTGTGTTTACATACCACTAACTTGCAACAGAAAATATGTTTGGAGGGAACCATGATGCTGCCAGGATTACATTTTTTAATCAACATAATGAGGGAACAATGTTAATACTGAAGGCATCTGCAAAACATTCACAAACAACTTATTTAATTTATTCTATCTACTCATAGTAACTGAACTTATTACAATTAAACTTTTGTAAGCTTAGTCCACAGTGATTAGAAGCATGAGACATAGCATGTTTATCTTATTAACATAGAACTGAAACCACATTATTTCCTCTGACAGTTTGCATGTGATTCAAAATCACCAAAAATGTTTCCTGTCAACATAATCCAGATACCAAATCCGTTTACAATAAAACAAGCAAGTAGCATATGTAACTTCCTGCAAACAGGGTTGTTTCAGTTAATCACACAGATCTTTAATTGTTCCATTATCTTTTAGTGCAATGTAAAATATGTCATAAAAGTAATTTTTGTGTATTTGTGTATCAAAAACTCCATGTAGTGGATATCATAGCAAGCGGAGCAAAATGCAAGAGGTCAGAGTTAGATAGGCTTCCAGACCTGGTTGTGGTTTATCAGTTTCTCTCTCGTCCTCCTCCTCCAATCTAACAAGCGGGTGTTGAAGGTTTAGGAAGAGGCAAATCTAATTTTTACACAATCATATTAAATCCCTGAATAATTTTATCAGAGAAAGAAAAGTGATTAATATGTAGGCTCAAAGGCCTAACATTTTAATGTAAATTTGACCAAACTTGAGACAAACCAGGCCAAATACAGCACTGACTTCAACCACACCGCAAAAGATGCACAGCTTTAGGGATGCACCACAGAAAATGACAAATGGCAGGCAAGGCCTAGGTCAAGTAGGACGATATAGAACGAACTGTCCTTGTAAAAAACAGAAGGATAAGCAGTGCTTCAACTGTGTGACCAGTGTTTTTAACATACTGATGATACATGAGAGCTTTCCCTCAGGAGTTGCCTGCACTGTGTCTTCATCACACAGGAAAACAATGCACACTTTCGTTATGATGCAGTAAGTATTTTTAAAGCTTTACTGCTAAAAGGTGCTAATTGGAGTCATTGTTAGATCAAATCAAAGAAAGTGCTATGTAAAAGCTAAAGGCTCTCATTGCCATGGCTACCTGCTGCACTTGGCTTTAATTACCACTGTAATTACGGCTTTTAACTTTTTCACATCTACAATAAGAGCACTCTGGCGGTTTATTCTGCTACAAACTTTGAGTTTGACCTGCAGCTCTGCCTCCTACTGAACTCTGACTGATCTTAAACTTACCAGTGGAAACATTTACCGCGTCTGTACTTTAGACTACACGAATCTGCAACCTTTCCTGTTGAGCAGATAATAGTCAGGCTGATTATACCTGGAGCTACGTTCAGAATCAAATGATGCTGCCAAACATCCTGTGCTAAGTGCATTTTATTTACTTTCTGCCCTTTTTTTGGTGTCTTGGAACAAAATTAAAGTCCTTTTGCTAAAAACCACTCGTGCCAACCTGTAGCTCTTTAGCCCCTCTCCAGTGGCTCTGACAAAAAAAGTCATATGGAAATGAATAATGGTTTTCTTAGATCGTTTAATTTTGTCATTTTGTCAACTAAAATGTGTCATATGTTACTTACCTCCTGCCTTCCTCTATATTAGCTTGAACCTCAGTGTTGTGGAGAAATTGCTGAAGTCAAAGGTCAATGGTGAGGTCAGGAGTGAAGAATGTGTTCAGGAGCCTCTGATGTCTTATGCTGTATTATCTATTGACACTTGGCCAAGGAGAATTAGAGACACTCTCAAAGTTTATCAGAAGTGCCTGAGTTGGTCTCACATTCTCCCAAACTCGTGCTGGTGGATAGACTTTAAACCCAAAGATAACACCACAAATACTATACGCTCAAAGAGAATGTCTTTACTCATGGAGGTGTTATTGTCAGCATATTCTAGTCTGGAGACACAGATGTCTGTTTACACAGATTGGAACGTCAACAGTAAGCTATCTATTATGACTAAGAAGGCAGCAATAGGTCTCTTCGACCATGGCCACCACAGTGTTAGATAGACTGGCACCCAATCAAAGCCAAACAATTAATACTGCTGAGGACCTCAAGGCCCACACGTGACCTCGTGTAACCTAAGGATAGGAAATTCCATAACACTCAGTAGCGTTGGCTTACTAATGTTGAGCCTCCTAGCTAGGCTAGCTATGGACCCCCCCAAAAAATTATTATTTAGAGGAAAATGAAAATTACTTTCACTTTCAAAACTACTGCCTCACTAGTATGAATGATCTGCAGTCAGAAACAAGCAGTGCAATGCTGAAACATGTTTATATCTATGCAAGTTTTGTTTTTGTTGTTTTGATAGTAAAAGTTGGTGACCTCCGCGAGTGCCATGCTGCCTGTAAAACACCAATCCATAAAGAACAATGTTTTTTTAAACAGTTGAAATAAAAGAGGAAACATTATGTTATTCAAGCAAAATGTCATTTTATTGTTGAAATAAGTGCATTGTTATATCTGTAATACTGAGGTGCAGCAGAGAAGCGACTTGTTGGTATGACGGTATTTGTTTGTTTATTTTTCAGATTGTAGTTTCCAGCAGATGGATTTTATGTTTGTTTGTTTTTTTAATCAGTGGCCCATTAGCAGCCAATAGCCAGTATGATATGACCTATATGAAAGTTTTCTGATCCACAATGATTGATTCATCATCCAGCCTGTAAAAAGGTTTTTATCTTTTCTTAGTAAACCAAGGATCTAAATTACAACCATCGCTTCAAATTACATGAATAAATTATGTTGTTGTTATATTATATAATTATATTCTGCACTGCGCTGGTGCTCCGCATTTGCTCTAAACTGAATTGGTTCATTAAGATTTAGATATTTTTATGGAGGGTTGTGAGGCAGCAATACGTTCATTTTCTTGTTGTGTTGACACTTTGTGCCACATCGCTCTGACAGGTTTAAGGACTGAACAGCTAAAAGGTTTCCAGGTAAAGTCACACACATACGCTCTGCCGGGTCACCTCACAGCCAGCCATTGGAGGAGAAGTCTCGCCTCAGCTGCTGAGTCTCTGCCTCTGTGAGCGACTGGAGAGGCGATCGACAGGCACCGCCGTGGAATCCGAACCACTCCATCGCCTGCTTGAGGGCGGGAACACCCAACTTCCTGGTCACCTAGCAACATAAAGCACTTATCAGTCTCCATAAGTAACCCCCCCCCCCCCCCAACAGGAAACAGCGGTGTGGTTTCAAAGCTTTATCAATAACAATAGTTAAAATCTGACATGGTTATTATTCGTGATTTGGCTGTTTCGCTTGATATTAGAGTGAAGCTGAATTTTTCTGATGCAGCATGTGGAGGTGTTTGCATGGTAGAGTGATGCTGTTCATGCAGTGACATTTAGCACACCTGAACAGACACATTTGTAGCTTGAAGCTAATTATTCAGTGCTGTTTCTGTTTCCTCACACATCGCACTGAGGTTCAGAGCAGCTCCGAGGGCACATCTCTGTCTCTAAAATTTACAAGATCTGGTCTCTAAAAGTTGACAAGGAGGAGGTTTCTTTTGATTGGACCTCTTAAAAACATTTTTTGAGAGGCATATATGACTTTTAGATTTTTTAAACATCATCAAGTGGACCCATTCGATGGAAAAGTATCTTTCAAGTCTACAAACTTGCAGTCGTTAGTAGTGTTTGTCTTCTTCCACTGAGGTTTAATGCAACCAGTGAAATTATTCCAGGCTCCAGATCGGTCTTAAGAACTATGACTAAACCTCCAGTCTGTCACTATTGGTGGGAGTTTGTCTCTGAGAAGCGTTTGCTCTGCGGTGCGGTGGATATAAGCGTCTATCATGCAGCAGATGGTACTCACGGCGGTGTTGGGCTCGATGAGACGCTGCTGCAGGACTCTGGCTTCCTCCCAGAGACCGGACAAACACAGACGCTCTAACTCACACAGCTCCCGGCCAAGCACGTTAGCCAGAGCACACACTCCGCCAACCGCACCTAAACAAGCAGGTCACAAATAAGAGTTCAAGGATCAGTGATCAAATAAAGATTTTTTTTCATTTTTTCCTCTTTCCTTTCATTTTTCTTTCTATTTATCTTTCTTTTCTTTTTTATACAATTATATACTGGTATAGAATGAGACATGTTCTTGACCTTCTGAAATAATTTGGTCTGTGAGGCTCTACAGCGATGCTCTGTGCTAAACACTAACATGTTCACAATGGTAACATGCTGATGTCCTCCGTTTTGCAGGAATTTGGCCAAAGCAAAATAGTGCTACATGAAAAATCAACAGATGAGTTGTTAATACTTTTCATTTAAAACAACAAATGTCAACATCATGGTAGCATCCAAAGAAAAGTCATTGGGATCCGAACCTCTGGGAACCATCCAATAGCTGTTGGGATAAATTGCCATCCCTAGAACATGCAGCTAACATGGCTAGAGAAAGACATTTAATAAAATATTTAAAATAGTAGTAAAGGTTTTGAAAAAAAGATTTTTATGTGTTTTTTTTTTTCAACCAAAAGTTTGCAAGAGGAGAACTTCCCCTCCACACAGGTCCCAAGAGTGAAACACCAAAAATGTCACTCATCAGGGGTGGTCATCAGCAATACCCTGACCGCACACATAGTTTGTTACACAGAAACATCTGGGAAGTCAGCGTTGGTACTTGGCACATAAATACGCCAACCTTTAGCAGCCACTGTTGTTGTATAAGAGCAAACATTCACTTCTCACACGCCATGTGGGCACTTTGCATGAATATATTGCCAGTTGTCGGTCTGACAGTGACCGGTTGAAAAATATGAATGTCGTTTAAATGTTGCCCTGAAATGGATTACATCAGTAAGGAAAAGCTCATAAAACAAGAATGGCAATGAGCCTTGTGCAGAGAAAACTAAACTCACCAGCATTAAAACACTCTTGCTCGTGCTAAACAAAGAGCTGAAGCCATTTCATAGGATTTCTGGGTGGCTATGTTAATATTTCTACAAGCAAACCTGTCACAGAGTATACGAGTTGTACACTTGTACACATTCACAACTAGTTGTTAAAATTTGGTTTAACACTGACATTAATTTGAAGGAGGTGGCCTGAGAAATGACATGTTTGATCAGTTCTCTGTGGGCAATCACTCAATCAGAACTTGTTTAGAACATTAAATATTCTACCCAGCAATCATGCATAGTGCACTAAAACATTAGCATGCATCAAACAGAAGTACTTGACTTGGCAACCAGGTTGGAGAATTTCCTCGAGAACTGTGTAATCCTTCAACTTGAGTTTTCATGACAACGTTTGGAGGGAATTCAGTGTTCAAACAACTGAAGATAAAACTGAACAGAAAAGACTGAGGTATGTTCTCTGCCTGAACATATATTCCTCTTAAATAAAGCCATCCATCACTCTCGTGGTTTTACATTGCAGTTGTCAACAAACAAATATAAATGATTTACTGTCAACAGACATTGTTTCTGAGATAGAAGTCCAGCGCTGCATCCTGTTATTTTTCCTTACTGACAGATCAGTAGGCAGCAGTGCTTCTTATGACGTCTATTTTTATTTTTTATTTTTTTACTTGCAGATTGAGATACATATACATTTGCTCAGGCAACAAGATATCATGGCCTTTCAGTGTGACATCTCATTGTCTGTGTCTGGTGTAGGAGAAAAGCAGAGAGTCAGCCTCCATCCATGGCCTTGGAGTTGTTGTTGTGGATAGATGAGCCGGCGGCTGGTGATGGGCGGATTTTCTGTCTGATTTATGTTTCTCTGGCCCTGCTGCCACTCAGATCACACAGCTGACAGCAGCTTACCTAACGCTGCTGACTGACAGGCGAGCAGCCCTGCCTCCTCGCTCCATTTACAGCTTGTGAACACTGTCTGATTCAAAATGTGCAGCTAAGTGGACGGATGGTATGGCGAGGTTTCTAAGCCAACCGACTGAAATAGATCTTTACCTAGAAAACATGGAAATCAACACATCCACACTATTTAAACATTTGTCAAGATCAACCAACCCTTCAAAACTTTAACATATAGTTACCTATTGATAACACTTTCAAGGAATTATTCCACTGTTTGACTGCTTCCGACTGAAACCAGTCCCATGTTATGTTATGTATGCCATGTCTGAAGGCAATTAACTTAGTTCAGCTTATCTTATCTTACCTAGCCTGGTTCTGTCCAAAGTTCAAAAACACACCCCAGTAATTAACATGTTATATCTTGTTTGTTGAATCAGTTCATAAACAATCATTTCTGGTTTTCCTGGAGACTTAGTTATTACATAAAGCTGTACCAGACCTGAGAACACTGATGGATATCATGCAGGATATTGTTGTATAAGATATGAATCTTCTGGAATATTTCTAATGATAGGGAGTAAAACTGTTCCAGGCTATAAATACATTTATCATAGGTTCATATTCATGTAATTATTTGTTGTTGTTGTTGTTTTTTTTACCTTGCAAGCATCTGAAGGTGAAGCAGCGAGCGGTAAAAGATGAAAACAGCTTCCGTTTCCTCGATTTTCCTCACAGATAAAGAAAAGGCTGAGATATGTCTGCTGTAGGAATAACTATCATGTGATTTTTCTACACTCCACCAAAATTTTGCTTCGGCTTCATAATTACATCCTCTTCAAGTTATTGTTAGTTTTAGAGCCATTTAAAGCTATATTACGTAGAAATTATTTTCGGGATTTAGCGTGGCCAGCAGTGGCATGGATGCTGAGTTCATTCATGTATGATTATCATCAGTGGATAATAATAATAATAATAATAATTACACTAATAATAATCACTCCACCACCCCTATTGGCCTGTAGGAGTCAGGGCAGAGGAGCACAGTGAGTGAGAGGGGAGAGACCATATAAGACTTATTTACTAAGACTAATTTATAACTTATTTATTTAACTTGAGCTTTTTTTTGAGAGTAATGATTAGAAAGTGGAGAAAGCCAAGTTATACACACACACACACACACACACATATATATAAATAATACTAATAACTAATAAATAATTTCTCTGTCTTTGCTAGCTGTTTGTGAAATTTTGTGCACATCCTGTGCATCGCCTTGGGGCTAAGCCCCCCGTCCTTAAAACCTAGTGACGCCTCTGGTCCCCAGTTTCTGACATAAATATGTGCAACAACACATGACACAGCTGCCAGTTAATAATGGCCCAGATTGGTGTCTGTCTTTCAGCTTTGTATTTCGTAAAGCTACCACTAAACATGACTAAAAGCACTCATGTTTTCTTCATGGTGTCTTTTAATTTCTCCATGCACTCTAAATACAAGGTACATATATTGTGCGTGTTGCAAGTTATGTCATGTCTGTGTTTGGCTAAAAAGGGTAGTTTAATCAGTGCTAATATACCAATAAAAGAGATAGCCAAAAGAAAAATGTAACATACATAACCTCTCACTTGCCTTTTGGAGCTTCCGTAGTTTTAAACTGCCGACATCAGCAGCAGTTTCCCTACAGCATGATTATGCAACAACAAGCCCAACCCCTAAATAATGTATAATTTCACAAAATGTAATAAGCTGTAGGGATGGTGAGAGCAGAGATTTTGAATTTGATTTGGGAAGCTATCTGCAGATTTGGAAACTTCACAGAGTGAACAGTCTTGACTTTCTTTTTCTGCCACATTCAGCAGGGTTGGGGGGGTGTTGAGAGCATGAATTTGGACATCAAAACATGTAGTCACAGCATGGACACATTATCATATCAATCACTCACTGATGTTACACTGCTCTGCATTGCACACACACACACACACACACACACACACGCACACACACACACACACACACACACACACACACACACACACACACACACACACACACACACACACACAGCCAATTACTCCCATATTTCAGTTATGGAGATGAGAATATGTCAGGGAGCAAAGATCAGAGAGCTGCAGGAGTGCATGTGTGTGTGTGTGTGTGTGTGTGTGTGTGTGTGTGTGTGAAAGTATGCTAGTGTGACATTGGGAGAACATGACTCATTAGGTTTCTTAGCATCATATTGATGCATATCCCCTAACGTGTTATCTAATCCAGGCTTACAGTACACTGTACGTGGCCGACATACCAAGATAGAGGTACAAGAGGAAGGTAGAAGACATCTTTTCATCTCACCTCTTTGCTGTGAAAGCCTGCTGAGGTTTTATGATTTACTGCGACTTCACAATAAGTATCACACGTGTTCCTGCAGGACAAGAAAACCTACGCTGATAAAAACGCAGTCAGTGAACAAAATTTCAGTGCGACCTGACCTAGGCCACATGTGAGTGAATGCATGGCTACGATCTCAACTGTCATCTTTCAGATGTGAGAAGCCACATTTAGAACGTAACTAAACTAAAATGTCTTTTTCCAAAATCAGCCAATGAAAAGAAAGGAGATGTTGACTGAATCCGCTTGTTTATTCTATCTGACAAAAAGCATGAAACTTGTGCAATTAATTTAACTAAATTATTAGTATATATATAGTGATTAAAATGAAACAGCTGTAAAACACCACTACAACAGCAAAGATTCAAATATTCAGTCAAGAAACCCCTAAGTCGACTACGGAAATACAGGCAGGGACTGTTCTGAGGGCATAACTCCAAATGTTACCAAATTAATTTCCTCCAAAATCTCCTCAACTGCATCACCAAGTAAAGTTTTTAAAACAGTTCCTACTTTAACTCCAGATGCAATGACAACATAACTTCAGCAAATTAATTAAAGTTGACTAATTGTACTTTGTACAATTAGACTACCTCAAAATGATCTCGTGTAATTTGTAATCTGTGCTTTTGCTAATTGATTCTTATAGTGAAATGAAATGAAACAGCTGCTTGGGAGGCTGGAAATCAATCTAATGAGATTTAAATTAGGACATGTTTAGGACACGAAGCCTGAGAAACTCAATATCAGGATGATGTCCCTGAAGTTTTGCACATTCAGTAGACGGTGACACACAATCCCTTCAGGGAAGCTGCTCTGTTCATCTGGAGTGTGAGCAGAATCTGAAACAACTACAGGAAGTGATCCCAGAATAGGGTTTAATGGTAGAAAGAAGGGGATGTTGACATCTCCACAGGGGACAGGAGGTCATGCACCCCTCATTGTATGAGAGAGGGAAATTTGACCAACCCCATAAAAAATGTTCATGATCAATTCAAACTCATACTTTTCTGTGTTTAATTACTCTCAGTGGATGCATGTGTGTGTATATGTAATCATAATGCAGAAAGTACTGATGAGATGCAGGTTCAAGGTGAGCACTAACACATTGTTTTTTCTCATATCACATTACAGTGAACTCAGGAGGACTTTTATTTATCGGGAAGGATCAGGAAGGACCAAACCTCTGCTTTGGTTGGATAATTAGAAATCAAACAATAGGGGAGATTGCAGCATGGGGTATTTGAAGATGGCAGCATGTGAGAAACAGCTCTGTTAGTCATGTTTTAGGGTTTCTTACCAACACAATAAGCAGCCATGAGAAACCCAGCTGAGCCCGCCAACACCTGGAAGTCCTGTGTTGTGGTTTTGTGAACAATCAGGCCGATACGTGTGATCTGAGGAATGGATAAAAAGAAACAGACAGAGAGAGAAGAAGGTAAAAAAAAATAAAAAATCAGGACTCAGGATTGTCGTCACTCCTCCCTGCTGTCAGGACTAATATCTGGTGTCTTTTTTAATCCCAGGTGAGGCTGTCACAGGAGACACAGACAAAGCCAACATATCACAAGGTAAACAAATCGCTCAAACTGAGAGCGGCATTGACTCTTCACATGGTGGAGGTTTTGGGAGGAGGGGATTGTTCAAGATCCCAAACAGAAGAAGAAGGAGGACGACGAAGAGAGAGAGAGAGAGAGAGAGAGAGAGAGAGAGAGAGAGAGAGAAAAAACAAGTCCCAAGTGAGGAAAAAAAAAGAGATTCAACTTCAAAAGAGGAGGGGGAGGTGGATGGGAAAAGCTCATGAATAATTGATAAGCTCCCCATTTTGTTTTGCTTCTTTTAATTTTCTTTTGTCAATCCAGATATGAAACACCAAATCCAAATAAACCTGAAATGTTCAAAGGGAGAGTAAGACGACGCTGAGCTGAAAACTCCGCAGGGAAAACCTGCAGTGCATTTTCAGTCTCCATCACGGTTACCGAGGAGAGAGTATTTTTAACTACTGGGTGTCAATCAGTTTCCCCATATCAGTCATTTCAAACATGCAAGACTGTAATTGATCAGTCAGTCAATCAGGTTATAGGAGCTCCTGCTGGTCTCCTGAAAGCTTGAGCACTCTGGCTATTTTGATACAGCTCCCCAGTGGGAAAATAACATCGCATCAAGAGTACTGTCTGCCCCGGTGACAGAAAAATACTCATTAGCTTTTATTTTTTTAATTCATTATTGTCATTAGCGTGGAGAAACCTTTAGAGCATTGGGAAACGCAACCCTCTACTTAAGATTGGGGTTTTTTTTTGTTGGCTCAGGGCAAGAATGCACAATATGAGTATAAAACACCAAGAAAAATCCATTTCAGTAATTACCATTAGATATGCATATATCCTTTAGATGTATGAGAAGAGACATACTGTAATAATTCAGTAGTAGCCATGCCACCATGCTTTTATACATGGTAATATCAGTTTGTTTTTTCAGTTGGTTCACCATTTTGGTCCAGACTGAAAAATCGACATTTAGTACAGACATTAATGGTCACCAGTCCTTAATGATCGTCTGACTTTACCTCTCCAATGGGTCAGAGTTTCCAGAAGGACAAAAGGTTTGCCCAAATTCCAGACAAACATTCATGATCCTTGGATGGTGTGTCCTATATCAACTCATTTTCAACTGAAAACTCTCTCTCTCTCTCCCTCCATCACCATTACCACCACCATCTGTAAACATACATGTCTCATTAATGCTTGTTAATGCATGTTACTAACTAAACTTCTTCCCTTGAGTTTCTGTGTTCTCTCGTCCATTTTTACTGTCATTATTGCTACCATATCTCCATTACAGTTTATAGTTAGTTTATGATTTGCTGCTGCTGTGCATCTGTGTCTCTCTATTTCTATCACAGGTTCCACTGCTACTGTAATCATTTTATCATTCATTGTAATTGTACAATATGTTTGTGTTGATTTGTCCTGTACACGTGACATCTATTGCACGGGATCCCTCCTCTGTGGCTCTTCCTGAGGTTTCTTCCACCTTTTTTCCCCGTTAAAGGGTTTTTTGTGGGCAACACCTTTTGTGGGCATGTACTTTGTGACTTACAAATAAAATTTGATTTGATTTAATTTGATTTGATTTTGTCCTCTAGGGCCACCATAAATTAGATCAAATTATGCTTTTCCAAGATATTTCTCAACAACTATTGGATAGATTGCTGTAGTGTTTGGTAGAGACGTTCACGATCCCCTCAACATCACTTTTGTGATCTTACTTTCACTTCAAGTTAGGGGTGTCTTGATATACAGGTATCAAATTTCCCACACTTTGCCTTTGCATAAGAAATGAAACACATGAGCATGGCCACATGTTCTCTCCTTCAACCCTACATTTTACAAAACATTGTTTGCACCATCATAAATGGCAAATATGGATCATTCTAATTTTGATTCTGTAAGTGCTATTCCTGTTAAATGACTATCAATAAGAAAGACCCGAACCACTGATTCAGGTTCCTTTCACACATCTACACCATAACATGTACTTGTGACCATTACTGCATGTATAAGTAGGTAGCATAAACACTGACCGAGGCCATCATTTTACACCATATTACATATCCAATATTTTGCATGTTGTTGCCTTAACAGGTAGCCTAATGTTAGTACAAAGCATTGCATTGAGGCAACAAATGAAAATTCACTGTTCTGATTATATATATAAAAATAACGAATAATAAAGAATAACTCTAAACCAATAATTATGCTTCTTCAGAGCTTCATGCACATGTTTTTTCCCCTCAAGTTGTCCAACAAGTTGTCTTGATTTGAAAGGTGTTAAATAGTCACGGATAACTTTTGACAATGTGCCACCTGTCTGGAAGTGTGTTCCCGCCCACATTAACTCACACATTACAGCACATAAAAATGAAAAGCTTTATGAGCTCTATTTGCTATGCAGTAAAGAGATAATTGATATAGTTTAGTTTGATACAAGTGAAATAAAAAAAATATTTTTTAAACTCTTGTTATATATTAAATGTAAAAAAAAGAAAAAAAGAAAGGTTTTGGAAATCAGAATTTTTATTAGTCTGACAGAACTTTGAATGTCCATTAAGCTTGTCTACTTAATCACCACTAAGATTTGGTGACAATTGATAGAAAAAATCTCATCATATCATATTTAAGTGTGGTTCCAGACGTGAGCGGTTAAGACATAACGATAAATGATCTTGACTCACGTGCAAAGATAAGTAACAGTAGGCGTTGTAATTATTTCATTTCAGAGACAATAACTGTTTGGATTGATGAGAGGTTAATTTTAGTCAGTGTGTAAAGGTGATATAACAGGATTCACCTGTGTGCTCCCTGATATGCATGTGCCTGTTGCACGTGCATATCAGGAGCAGGAGGAATCAAATTAGAAGAGATGAAACTTTAATGAGTCCTGAAGAATCAATTCTTCAAACAGGAAATATCTTAACCACACAATAAGAACATTAAAAGCTTAGTTACGTTATATCTTCAAAGATTTTTTTCTTTGTGTCTTTTGTCTGTTAGAGAGTTCAGACTGGAGACAATGAGGAAAGAGTAGTGGATGACAAATATCTTGAACAGGATTTGAACCCATGACATGACTGAACTCGCCAGCTGTGCCTCCCAGATGTTCACAAACCTTGTTTTCACCCTCAGCCTGTCTTATTTATTTATTCACAAATGACCACTTCCACATCTGTCAGAGCTGACTGCTGCCACTCTCCACTGATCATCAAAATGACAATACCTCATAGCTGTACGGAGAAAACAAAAACACGGCAATCAAACTGCCGCCAAGTCTTCTGTGCCCAAAATAGAAACACGTGGAACCAGAAACAAATCTATTTCTACTTGTTGTGTCTTCATATTGTTGGTTTGTTTCAAAAGCAGCTGAGAGAATCTGAGGATCTGTTTGATCCTGTAAGAAGCTCAAAACAACACGGCACTGAAAACCATGGTACATTACTTGAGTATACCCATTTTATTCTACATATATTATATGTCTACTTCTACTCTGCACCAAACCTTCCAGTTTTATTCCTGTCTATATTCTGAAGATTTTTACAGAGAGGTTTGCTTGTTTTTATTCAGAAAAACATGGTGAAAATGTTTTTTTAATAGCTGTTGACATCATTTTCTGATTTATGGAGTGATAAAGAGAGATATTCAAAAATAAAACCTCTGTACAAATGTTTGACTCAAAACAACAACAACAACATGAAACAGGAATTTTGAATCTGGCTTTATCTAGTGTACACATTTCAGTTCTGGAAACGTATACGAATTAGTGCATGTTTAATGGGATAATGCCTCACTTGCATGGTAAAATATAACATTTCATAACTTGTAATATAAATATAATTGTATTAATAGAAGTAATTAACTGGGGAGATGTCATGTCGATATGCTTTAGTTAATTCTTTATAAACAGATTCACCCGTGGTGTCACATATCAATTATCAGCATTTTCCTGAGCTATTGCCCTGATACAGCTGTATACAGTCAGTTAGTTCTAAACACCTATAACCTAACCAGCAGCTAAGATGCACACAGACTTTCAGGTAATTGCAGGAGACACACAATTTATTTGTGTGTATTTGCATACAACGAAGTTACATGAAAACGTTTCATATGCATTTGGTGCCTGATTTTAAGTACACAGAAACATAGGAAAAGGAAAAAGGCAATAAAGGAGCTTTTCCACATGGCAGCACAACCAATCACATGCTATTTTAGATCAATCACAGATGGTCATGCAGTGAGAGGCTGTTGTGAGACAGTTCAAACTTGGCCTGTAAGCCTGTCTGCACCAGTGTCAGCTGATAAAATGCCCATTTCTTTTCAGGAAATATGTCCTGTTGTCCACTGAAAACCCATTTCAAATTTACTCTGGCCAAAATATCACAAGATTCAACTGCAGTGAAGACCATGCTAAAAATATGAACCATTTTTTTAAGTCATCATCATGAGCTGGCTGATGTGTGGAAATCTGTGTTCTGAATAATCTTTCTGCAACTTGTCTGCCTTCCTCAAAATGACCCATCACCCATTGTTTTCTGTGTTTGGCCTCTTCACGCCTACAATTGAGCAGGGCTGCTCTGTGCTTGAACTACACCCACACTTCTGTCTCACAGCAAGTGGACAAACATGTTATTTCCCAAATCAGAAATTCATTTGCAACTTCTTGCAAACACTTCCTACACAGGCGCAAAAGGTATTAAGAGCTCGGCAAGAGCACACTGTTCTTTTTTCTAACACGTAACCCTGGAATCAACTACACACACACTTTGGTTTTAGGTTCCTCGACAGTCAGTACTGTCTTCTCCACAGCAGCTACTAAAATAAAGAAATGAACAAAGGAGGACAGTCCTGTTTCTATTTAATGTACAGCATAACAGTTTCATGGCAGAAAACATCATTGTCAGAGGCTGACAGGAATTGTTTTTCCAACGTGCTAGTTAATACGGTATGAAGGATATGAAGTGAATGTGGCCTTAATGTAGAGCTGAGCCCTGCTCTGAGAATAAAACCGATTTAGAGACATGGCTGTTCCTCTGCCGCCCCCCTGAGGATAAACTTGGATAAAATTGGTTTCCCCAATATTTTAAAACCTTTTATTCTTTCACTTTAATGTGGTTTCTTTATTATATGTCTGAGTGGAAAAATATCCATGTCACTCATCATGGTCATGCATAACATACTTGAAACATTAATTACGATTTGCTACATATTTTCCAAAAACATTCAATCAATTTAATTTAAATGTCACATATAGGTACAACCATGTACATAATATCAGTGCTCAAATTGTTCAATTAAAACTGTATAAAAGGATAGTAATAAGAAAATGTGGTAAATAACAAGATTATTAGATAATCATTATAAGTTAATAAAAGTAATCTTTATGGAACTAAATAAGTAATAAAAATAATAAGTTAATTAAGAATCAGTGCTGACATTTACAGAGATAATGTTTCTCTGCGTGCAGCACAGTGACACCTGCACTGAACTGACAGCTGATTTCAGGATTTCTTCATGACTCAAACATTACATGGATAAATAACAAGATTTGTTTCTTACGTCTCCTCCGCTGTCTTTAAGGCCAAGGATGTTTGGGTGTTGAGACAAGTGTACAACTGCGTCCAGTGGCAGCTCAAGGCCTGTATTGGCCGGCACGCTGTACAGAACCACTGGTACGGGGCTGTTGTCCGCAACCTGCAGGGAGAGAAATATGGAGGGCTGAGACCTTAAATACCTGTGAATAGACCGTGTGTCAATCCCAGACTTTAACTTTCTTCTCCTAACATCTCGTTTTACTGTAAGTATTTTGTTAACAGATTTTCACTGTAGTTTCAGTAAAACTCCTCATTATCAGAATTGTTGATCAAAATTGTGTTTGGTGAATCGGTCCATAACAATATAGTGAAAGCCAAGAAGTAGTAAAATAAAAACAAAAAACTAAATATAGAATAATTCTTTACAAAAAAATAGTTGTACATGTAGGAACATGCCAAATATTGTCCAAAGAATAGAGAAAATAGAGAACTTTGCACAAATTTACAGTATTTAGTATGAAGAATATTTGCAATTTGCAAGACAGAGTCCAAGAGATGTGTGTTAATGTAACACTAGATCAGACCATGGCACCCCTTTATTTATTACTCCTGTTGTTTTGATATTATATTACTAAAAATGTGCAAATGAACCCTGCATCATCTTCGACCCATGCTTTACCCACTTTGTGTACCACTGTTCTCGATGTTTGTACATCCTTTTATACACAATGCAAAACAATTACGCTTAGGACACCAAATTAGCTAGTAGCGGCCCTGAGCTGACCTTTGTGAAGTGCTGGATCAGAGCACGGCTGTCCATCTTGCCCTTGTAGAAGCAGGGCGTTACCACGAGGACAGTATCAGCTCCAGCTGCCGCCATCTTCTCTGTGAGCTGGATGGTGGCACTCGTGGCTGAACAGAGAAAAGAGGGAAAAACAACTTTACTAAGAACCATCTCAGGTATTAGCTGTCAAATATTAATTTAATCTAAAACTTGATTGTTTTAATTTATTTGACAAAAAAAAGCCTATCAAATGCAAATATTTCCTGATTTCTTTAGCAAACTGAATATATCTGGGTTGTGGACAAAACGGGACATTTGAGGACATCACCTCGGGCTTTAGGAAACACTGGTCAACATTTTTCACTATTTTCTGACATTTTCCGCACCAAACAACTAATTAAAAAAATCTTAATCTTAATTTTAAAAAACTATTTACAGATTAAATCAATGATTAAAATGATTGTGAGTTGCAGCCGTCCTGCACAACACATCTGAATATACACTGAAAATACAATAAAGAGGGGGTGTGGGGAAAAGAGTGAATATCAGTCACACAAGGCAAGAAGAAATGGCTACAAAACACATATTGGATTTAAAATCAGTTCCTCTACAGCAGGATTGAAGGCCAAGCAGGATCCAGACAATTTATGTAACAAATATGTCACTGAAATTTGTACAGAATAAATATCTGTGAAATAATCGATGAAGTAAGAGACCAGGAGGTTTTTTCATCATCAGTGAGTGGAGGAAGGAGAGGGAAGTAGAGGTGCTGTAGAGCACGTTAATGCACATCTCTGTGAAATTTCATTATGTGCCATAGAACCGAACAGCCAATAAAACTCTTACAGAGTCCATTTGACTTTAATTATCAGGCCATAAAAATTAATGACTCCACCAGCTCATAATGAGCTTAATCAAGGTCACTAAAATCTGATATTGGAAACACATGTAGAATCGATTTGTGCTCCCAGAACTATACACACTGGATTATGATCCATAATTCTCTGAATTAACAAAAAAATAATAATTAAACACTGTTCTCAAAGTTTTTATTTACTTCCTTTTGTGTTTTTAATAACCTGAAGTCTGAATAACCATCAACTGACTGACTGGGATATCCACAGGTATATTTTTTGCTTTATTCCATCATTCCAATTTTTCACACCTTTGTCATGCTCAGATCATTTTCACTGTTTTCTTTTATCCTCTGTTAAATATGTTAGTATGATGAAGGATAAAGTGATTCACGGCTGCTGCTAAACATATTTCACATTAACAAAGAAAACTTTTGATAATCTTTTGACGGCCTTTACTTTAAAAAAAAGTTTTTAAATGTAACTTATGTTGATTAAAATGTCATATATCTTTATCTATAGAAACACTATTTATGTAAATGTATTAATCATAATTCAAAAAAAGCAGCTGTACACTAGAGGTGTTTATAGACATACACACACACAGACCTACATTCACAGCCTGATCCAGCCATCACCAGTTTGTCCGCTGGCAGCGACCCCCTGACCGTCCTCACCACCTCCACCCGTTCTTCCTCTGTCAGGTATGGATACTCACCATTGGAGCCCTGAACCACCAGACCTGCACCAGAAAACATGTTATTTCCTTTTTGTTACCTCTGCAAAGGTCAAATTATCTGCTTATGTTCATCTGCCTGATTGTCTGTGACTAATCAACTGTCCCTGGTGGTCAGAGAGGCTTATGTTTAATGTGTATGACCTTTTTTTTTGTACCGTCATCACACCAAACTCTAATTATACTTCGAAACAGTCTGTTATCCAACCACAGCAATACTGACTGAAAGTGAAACCTAACTGTGTATGACTTTGTTTGTGTTTTCTAATTGTTTTGTGCTTTTTATGCCACAGCAGATTCCTTGTATGTAAAAAAAAAAAAACATTCTGCAATAAAGCTAATTTCTATTCTAAAAGTAATAATAATAATGATAATAATAATAACAATAATAATAATAATAATAATAATAAAACACTAATAGTGACATTATACAGAAAGAATTTGTGAAATGTGCACAATAACTAACACAAGAACTCACACAGGCCAAAATCAGACTCAACCTTAAAGGTAAAAAATAAGTATGAGTCAGAATATCATGTAAGAATATGATATTTATTTATGTCTGAGTTTGTTTCCATCTATAATAATAATAATTTAAAATGACTACTAATGCTATTTGCAGCAGTTACACAATTAGTGTTGGTCTACTATGGCGATCAATAACCACCCGGGGGCGTTAAAACACTTGCAGGTGATTTTGCGTTTTTTTCCTGCATACTGAACTTTGTCCTCTCTGTCGGGTCCCTAAACAAACACTGAGGACTGACCTACTGACAGCCAATGAACCTCAGCTGGTTTTACAGGAGTGAAATCAGTTTGATGTCCCAGATATTTTTAGGATTCACCAGAGACAAATGCAAACTAAAATCTAACTAGATGTTTTTCTAAATCTGAGTCTCACATGCACCTGAATATTGAACATGTTTTTTCTGAAGTAAGAAACTGAAGCTCAGCTTGTGAACTACATGCATCCCTCTCAATGACCCCTGCACCTCGGGTCTCCCAACTTTGAGATCCTTTCTCTAATATGTTCCTCAGACCTGACCTTTGAATGGTATCTTTGCATATTTCTGCAGGTTTTCCTCCAGCTTCTGGTAGTCCACCTCCTCCTTGGCGGTAAACGGAGTAGCAATGGGCGGATAAATCCCGCTGAGGTCCAGCCTGGCAGCTGCTGTGTAGCTTTGAGTTTGTTTCCATGCTGGTAGGTGAGCCTTTCTGAACAGGGGGCTCAGACTTCTCCATGCCCGGGCGCACAGCATTGTGAAGCGGACACAGTGACCCAAAGCTGCTCGCTGCCTGTGTGCTGGGACTGTGTGCAGCTGCTTGCAAACCGAGGACAGTTAATCACTAACCTGCTTTTGTAAATATTGACCAGAATTTGTGATTTCTGAGCAACTTTGAGAGCCAAGTCTTCTTCCTGAAAACGACTCGGTTAATGCACAAGCGCGTTTGGAAACCGAGCACGTTTGGCTCTGCACAGCGTTTCTCTGCTAACTTCACTACAGTGCCTGCATGAAGGAGATTTCAGTCAAATGACACCTTGTAAAAATGACTGAGTCGGTCACAAACTATGATTTGAACCACACGGTGTTAGCAAAGTACTCTGCAACAGATCCGGAGCTCCGCCCAGCGGCTGTAAGGGATCATCCACCACAAACAGGACGTCAGGAGGACGTACAGGTGCGTACAAGGCCTCACATGCATCCTGCAGGCTCCTATCCTTTACAAAGGGAACTTTGGATATCATTTTTAATCATAAAATACATCAAAAAATATTCGACAACAACCATAAAAATCACATTTCTCCATGTTTTTATGAATACAATGTTCTATAAATCAGGCTATGAAAGACGTGTTAACAGATCCCTCTGTAAGAACATTCAGATATGAATAAAACTGGAAGGTTTGATCTATCGTAGTGCTACTAAAGTTTTTGAGATTTCTGGCCAAGGACGCTGGAAGTGGGGGGGCTGGGGGGGCTGCAGCCCCACCTGGTGGTGAGAGGCTGAATGGAAATGCAAAAAACCCCTGTTGAAATAAAAAAATATCACACTATTATTATACTACTGTCATTTTATTTACATAACTCAAACAACATATTTGACTATAAATGTCAGAAGCATGATTTGATTCACAAAATTTAGTACCGCAAACACGTAATGACCGCGTCTACAGCAAACAGCAGCACACCAGACTTGACTCATTTAATCAACTGGTCTCAGTCTTCAGAGAGTTGATTGGTCAAACTGTGTGCTCTTGGTTGGTTGGAACTAAAACCTGCAGCCACACGGCCCCTTTGTGGACCAGTTTGACACCCCTGACCTATGTCTATCATCTTCTGGCACCCATGTGACCCAAACCACACACATCACCGTGGCAACCAGACCAAATAAATCAAACCCAGAATACTGAAAAACAAAAAAACAAAACAATATATGGCTCCTACAAGGGTGGTGTGAAGTAGATTGTGCAAACTTTGTGCAAGCTGTTGAGACACCTGTCTCTTCGCAGGGTTCATCTCAATTTTGTCTGCATATAACTGTATACCCTGATGCACCCGATAGTCACTGATGTACTTTTTTCTGCTTTCCTGATCAACGGCTTCAGATGGCTTCCTGCTTACCTTGTAGAAAAGCATGCATAGCCAACAAAAATGGAATCGCTACATTGGTCAAAGTGCCACACTTCAATGATCTTGGCAACTGTGTACCCCAGCTTGAGGGCCTTGTTTAATTCAACGCTATCCCAAACTCACGTCAATGCTGTGGCCTGTTGAGAGTAACTTTTGGTTTGGCATCTGTAGTATCGGGTGAAGGTATGGCCAAGGAACAAGCGTCTCATCGCCAGATTGTTGAACTGGTCGCGGGACACCCTCACAATGTTTGTGGAGGGGCTGGTGGCTGTATCAGCTTGACCCCTTACATTTCGTCGACTTCTCTATTTTCCTATAAATTTGGATAAAGAAATGGGATGGTGGGATGGTTGATACGCATGGGGTGAAAGAGGAGATAGGAGGAACTTGGTTTTCATTTGACTGAGTGGGAGGGCGACGGGGTGTGATGGAGGTTTAGGAGAGCCTCTTCTGGAGGTTGAATATCATTTAATATCAGAAATTACAGCGACAGCGAGCAAGCGCCATGAAGGAATGAGCAAAGTAGACCTCTCCACTTATAAGGTAAAGTCATTTTCTGTTTTATTCCTGGTCATCCTGCATTGATTGCTTTACAAAGTTATGTTCACAGACTTTTTGAAGTTCTCATAATCTGATTTCTGTGATCAAAATTGTGATCATCTTCTTAATCCCCTGATTTTTGCTGGTTTTCTCAGAAATGTTGGATCTGCAGGAATGCTTTAATCCTTAACCTTTTTTTCACCTTTTTAACCTGTTTATATACTGGTTTATTAGCCTATATGTGTTTATGATTTAAAAAAGGTCATGAATAATTATTATTGGTTATTAAATGCCAAGATGATTTCATAATGATCTGCACCCTCACAGTCACAATTATTTTGGTGAAAATTGTCAATAATTATGACAAAAAACTGGCGGACCCCCTGCAGTACCTCTGCAGACTCCGTAAGGGTCGTCTTAAAACTGATTCACAGAAATCAAACATCAGTGATTTTAAAGAAAATCCACAATATATAGTGTCACTTCTGAGTGTTTTATTTAACATTAATACAGTTAAGTTTTAAAGCAAAGTGACAAAGTCAGCTCAGTGGACTGATGTGACGGTTTATTTGTGTGCTTTGGTTTTCGTCCTCGTTCAGGGGGCCTTAGGACACGGTGAACAGCGGCAGCTCAGGCGGTGGGTGGGGAGACAAACATACAATAAGGAATAGTTAGTGATACAGACAAATAACCTCTGAATTACTAAATAAGTATATGATTCACAGTAACATAACTGACGATGTACGGTGAACGACAGCAGCTCGGGAGGGAGAGGAAGACAAAAGCATGAGTCAAACAATCTGTGAATCGTGCAGTTATTGAAAATGTCATATTATATGGATGCTTTGAGTAATATTATATCTGATGGGAAGCTTGTACTTACTTTTTTTGGCTGGTAAGAGAAAAATAGGTTAGTAAGCTTGTTTGAATTTTTGAATCAATCATATTCAATGTTTAATTACCTGAAGAAGATGGAGCTCCACAAGATGTCGTCTGTTTGGTCAGAGTTTGGTTGTTTTGGCTTTTTTAAAAGCTGCATTGAGTCTAAAATGCTCCTTTAAGGAGCTTTCATGGTGGTGAGAGTGGAAGTGGCTTAGTTTGATCTTTCTTTGCAGCTTTTTGCCGTTTTCCTCTCTCTCTCACCACACAATTAAGTTAGTATCCTATCCTGCCCTTTAGACGAGGGGTCGACAGCCCTGCCAGTTGCAAGGGCTTCCCGCAGCATTTCCGCCCAGGAGGAAAGAAAAGTCAACCCAGTCGTCACGTCAAAGAAAGAGGGCAGGATTAAAACAACAAAAAAAAAACTCAGTGCAAGACGCTACCTGGGTTTGTGGACAGCCCCGCCAGACGCAGATGCTGTCGGGGGGTTTGTTTGCCCAGCCAGACGCAAAGGCCACCCCACAGAGTTAAAAAACTTAACTAAATAACTTAACTTAACTAGATGATAACCAATAAATGTTTGGAACTATTTACATACGGAGATGATGGATGGTCCCAGTGCAAGATGCTACCTGAATCAGAAACAAAGACGGCAAAGATCAATATACAAATATTTACGTGAAAAGAATATTTGAGCTGTACAAGATGATCTGCGTTAATGTACCTGGGTTTTCACAACCATCCTCAATCTGAGTCGCTGTCGTCACCAACGTGGCACCTTGGCAGCAGGCTCCTCGTCCTCCGAGTCGCTGTCCTCCCTGCGCCTCCTGCCAGAGGAGCCTAGGTCAGAAGATGAGAGACTGCTGTTAGAGGCAGGAGAAGCTGGAGGAGAAGCAGCAGGAGAAGCAGGAGGAGAAGCGGGAGGAGAAGCAGCAGGAGAAGCAGGAGGAGAAGCGGGAGGAGAAGCAGGAGGAGAAGCAGGAGGAGAAGCGGGAGGAGAAGCAGGAGGAGAAGCGGGAGGAGAAGCGGGAGGAGAAGCAGGAGGAGAAGCGGCAGGAGAAGCGGGAGGAGAAGCAGCAGGAGAAGCAGGAGGAGAAGCAGGAGGAGAAGCGGGAGGAGAAGCAGGAGGAGAAGCAGGAGGAGAAGCGGGAGGAGAAGCAGGAGGAGAAGCAGGAGGAGGAGCGGCAGGAGGAGCGGCAGGAGGAGCAGCAGGAGGAGCGGCAGGATGAACATGATCACCACATACAAAGGGATCAGGAGGAGGAGGACAAAAAAACAAAAGTCGGATGGTAACATGAGGATGAGGGCGAAGAAAAAAAAGGCGAGCAGCATGAGGGAAGCGAGGAGGTTCAGGGTGAACCCGAGGAGCAGCAGGGACAAGAGGAAAATGACGCTGCCAATGCATCCTGGAATGCAGTAGCAAAACCTGCTGGGGCGGAGGAGAGGGAGGTCTGCCAACGCCCTCCCTTCCACCGCCGCCAGGCACAGCCTCATCCTCCCGAAACTGATCAACCAGCCTGACGACCGGGTCGTCAGGAGGCATCTCAGGATCAGGATTCTGAGGGCGAAACGGGCCACCTGAGGAAGAAGAGAAGGAGAACAAAAGTGAGATTCTGATACGCTGCAGCAGATGCATTGCAATCACTTCAAGAGAAAACAACAATAAATGTGACACGTGCAGATATTTGGACATTTTCTCTGGGCAATAACTGTCGGCACAACATGTTAAACTGTGTATCTTCCCTCTAATAAGCAGTGTGTGGCATTAATAAGGCACCAAAGCGCTAAAGAATTGAAGCTGTATTAATTCAGATTTAGTAGTAACATTGTTTTTCATGTCTGTGTGTCACTTCCATAAAGTCTGCAATAAGTTGTGTTTCTATAAATATCATCCTATTATTGTGAACTCTCTTTGCTAGAATAGGAACAACAATGTAGGAACAAATATGATATCAGTATCAGAATCAGAAATACTTTGATAATAATAATAATTATAATTACGAATATATATAAAGCTATATACAAGATCATTAACATTAAATAAATAAAGTGCAATAAAATGCAAAAGTAAATGTATGTGTGTCAGCTAAGGAAGGCATTATAGAGATGAATGACCGCAGGCAGGAATGATTTCCTGTGTCCTCTGTGGTGCATTTCAGGGAGAGGAGTCTGCTGCTGAAGGAGCTCCTCTGCAGAGCCAGTGTGCATCCTCCTCTCTGCCACGGTCGTCAGAGTGATGTGCATAGACCTTGGTGCGCCATTACGCACGGCAAACGGTGGATACTTTGATGAAATTGCGCGCAATTAACGGCGTTAATCCTCCGAAATAAGCTCAAAACAATCTGCCCCTCGTGGTAAATTATTAATATACATCAGGATGAAAGTACACGACAGTTTTGGTTGTGGATCTAAAGACTTTCAGACACTTCACTTCATTTACTGTTTGGCATTTTGAGCATATCTGATAATTAGTTGACAAGTGATCAACTTTAAACTTGAAAAGTTGCTCTGATTGTGACTGTATGTTCAATTAAATTCTTAAATTAAATTAAATTAAATTAAATTGATATTGATGCGTTTTAAATCAAACTTCATTCATCGCAACAAACTTCAAATCAAATGTAAACAGGTTACTCTGGCAATGGGCCCCGGTTTGTTTACATTTGCAAGTTTCGATGTCCAGAACGTTCAGTGGTCTCCATGGTGCACCAGAAAAATACATACTTTTTGTCATTATTCGAAAAATATAATGTTTTTTCCTAAATTTTGGTCGATACATTTGCAAAAAAGTAATGCTTTCAACTAAAATTTAAGATATTTTTTCATCACTACACAATTATTAAAACATTTTGCGCCTGTCCGGAAACATTCAACCAATATTTACCATCTAGAAATGATTTTACACCGAGAAAAAACTAAAAATAACTATCAACACATTTCAGCATTCAACATTCAGTCCAATTTCTTATCATCTAATAAACATTTTAAACCGAGAAAAACATCGAGTGTAAACAAAAACTGTGTTTTCCTAACAGGCCAGTTTACATGAATTAAATATACATTCTGTACTAAAAAATGACGATGATTAAATAAGTTTGGGAAAAGTTGTCTTACGTGACATGTCACAGCAGGTTGGTCTTTTGGTATTTATTTGGAGCTTTCCTCTCGTGTAGGGTGGGTTCACGGAGCGTTCCTCTCGTGTAGGGTGGGTTCACGGAGCTTTTCTCTGGTGTAGGATGAGTTTTCAGGTTGGGTTCAACTTTCTCACGGACAGGTGTTCACACAGGTCAACAACGTCTCCAGTCCAAACGAAAGTGAATAATTCCTTAATTCTGCGTGCCCTTACGTCACCACGGTCTGTCTCCATGACAATGACGGATGCACGTGCGTGCGTGATGGAGATGACGCGCAGTAAATGGATTTAGTGCGCGTGCGGCATCAATAAAGTGGTGCGTGTGATATTTGATTGACTCAGCAACCTTTGAACAAGGAGGACTGGATTCAAAGTATCAAAGTTTAAGTTTAATTTCTTATTCTTGTACAAGAAGGAGCGTTTAACACACAAAGGGTTACAGAGAAAAGGCTCCCTGAGGAGCTCTATCAGTTGGTTCTTATACATTTTTTTAATGGGCTGTCTTGGACACCTCCCCACTGATACAGTTATTATCATAACGTCCTTTTTTGGTTTTCAGTTCAGTAATGACCATTATTATTATTTTTTTTATTTCTATTGCTTGTCTTAATGTCCAATGTTTTTCCTTGCCTCTGTAAAGCACTATGAATTGCCTTGTGTACAAATTATGCTATACAAATAAACTTGCCTTGCCTTATGTTTCAATCCAAATGATACTTCCTAACCTGTCTCTCTTGTCCTGTACTATTTTATAATTATCTCTCCCTGCCAGCCTCAGTGAAATACAGGCCAAATAAGGAAGCGGATAAGACATGCAAAAAACAGGACACACACACACACCTATATGAGTTAAAACATCTGCACCCCAGTAGAATCCTAATTTTTATAACAATTACTGCATATGTAAGGTTTGAGTTCAACCACGTGATATACATTTCTATATTGTACATCCTTTATACAGTGTAAGAGTTCATTGAAGCTTATTTAATACTGAATACATTGCTGGTGTCACAATATTTGTTTTGGATAAAATGCCTCCAAACAGCTTCCCCTCAGCTTCTCATACATAGCCAGAAATTCTGGCTATGAGAGAAAACTCATTTTAAGAAGAAAGATATGTATTATAAATAAATTTTGAGACACTATAGGAGAACCGGCAAAACTTTAATCAAAAGATATCACCATGGAAATTCCCTAGTAGATTATTTACATGAAGACAATTAAGTGTTGAATACAATATGTGTGTGTCATTTTTACGTTTTAAATGTGCAAATAGCAAATGAGTCATTATCTAATGCTAACTCTTGGTGAACTCTACAGACACAAATAGAGAAAGTGAAGTGAAATAAACACTAAACAAGAAAAATATTCCAAAAATCTCAAAATAGGTTTTTGCGTGTGGTGCCTTGGTCCTAAGCGAAATAGGTAAGAATAATCCAATAATCCCATATTTAATAGTAAAACAGTCACAGGGGTCATTTTGCAGCATTATGAGTTATTTCACTAAAAATACTTTAACTGCATTTTGTGGAGAAAGGTTTAATGTTTTTACAATTTAGTATTGATATATCAAATATTAATCTGTGTAAAAAAAACAACTCAAAGCTCATCAACTCATCAGGTTCTGAGATTAATATAGATTTTTAAATGAGCATCATTTGCAATTTGTAAAGTCACAACTCCCAAAATTCATTTGACAACATACAAAAAATGAACACTAAAGAAAACTCACAGGAATACAGGCATGGCTATGAAGAAGGCTAATTACCATGTCAGTAAATAGAGGAATTGGGCTATTACTATCATATTAGAATGACATATGAATAACTATAATTAGTGTATTCCTAAAAGTGACATGAAAAAAAAGTGACGTTATTGTTTGATGTGACAGTTTGTGGACATGATCGTCCTCCACAGCCTCTGATAGCTTTTACCCTACTGCCACCATGTGGAGAAACATTTAAAGCCAGCAGTGTTCTGCAGTCTGTGATTCATCTTTGACAGATGCAAATACAAAACGCCATTGTTATCCATCGTTATATGTCTTTGTTGTAAAGCACTATGAGCTGCATTTCTTGTATGAAAGGTGCTATATAAACACACAATAATTGTTATTTTCATTAATGCTGAGAAGCAGTCTGCACAATATAATATGCCATAAATACAAATACACTGAAAATAGATGGAACCCATTTTAGTAGATTCAGATACTGTCACACACATCAGTCCAAAATCTCCCCTAGGTGCTCAGTTGTGCTCAATCTGTGACCTGTTTTTCTTCTTTAAAACTGAAATATAACTCTTTGACTCCCTTGTTTTTGTATCCTTAACTACACTATGTGGCAGAAACCTACGTGAACACTGTTACACTACACTTGGTCTGGAGCTGTTTGTCATGGTTTGGATAAAGGCCTCTTATTTTCAGTTCAGGGAAATTTTAATTCTACATCATACAATCATATTTCAGACAGAAAAACAGTGCAGTTCAACTTTGTAAAAGTAGTTTATTTAAGGCCCCTTCTAGTTTCAAAATGACAATTCCCCTGTGCACAAAACCACATCCATAAAGATGTGTGTGAGGACTGAGGACCCAAATGCAGTCACTGAGGCTGCACTGGTCAAACTAAATCAGTAATGTCATCATGACACTGCGAGCCAGACCTTATCTCCCAGCATCAGTGTTGGACCTCACTGATTCTCTTGTGGCTAAATGGGAGTAAATCCCTTCAAGCTGATTCAACATCTGCTGGAAAGCAGAACAGGGCATGCTGTTATAGAAGCAGATTAAATCCTGTGGTTTTGGAAAGAGATGATTAACAGTCACATACGTACATAGAAAAGGTGGAAATGTGTAAAAATGAGACAGATCTAGATTTGTCCTCTTGTTTTTCCTCATTCTGTTCTGATGTTCAAGGTCAGACTTTAAGTGTTCAGGCAACACTGTTTGGACAATAACATCAGGGCGGGATTATCTGCTGTTGCCAGAGCAGAAGGTTTAACCACAATAACACCTGAAGAAGACACGTGTGCAGTAAACGGCTTACTACTGATTGTAAATGTTTGGGAAGTATATTTCACATCTCTGTGCTTATTTAAGCTTTTGTTTACAAAGAACCGCTAAATGTCATGTTAGAACAATGACTCACAACAGATTTATTTTAAATTAACTTAATGTTTCATTCGCTTTTCCTGTGAGATATTGTGACACCACAAGCTACAGAGATGATAGTTTACTTTGGGAAAAAAATATTTAAATGTATAATTTCTTTCTGTGCTGTTAATCATTTCTATTTGACAGTGTTGTAGTGTAATCATTAATAAATGCTCTACTATCTAATAAACCATCATGTGTGCAGTTATAACTGTATGCAAGTCATTAATCAAAGGTTTTTATTATAATTTATGAAGTCAGCAGTGGCAATGTGATTAAATAGTTAATAAATGGCTTTTGTTCTGAATAGGATTAAAGCTGTTTTATTGTGTGAGTATAACTACTGGACCTCTGCAATAAAACACACAGGGAACTATTATCTTGTGTGTCTATATTTTAGAAACACACAGGCGATGATGTCAATGAGAACAAGCTGAATATTAGTTAAGATTAGAGTAAGCAGACACTAGCTAGCAGTTACTTTACCACATCTTGTCCACTGGAAGGATCACTGGTTCCCAACAGTGTTTTGACCCACATGAAGGTTCACCAAAGCCTCACATGGGTCACAAGGCCTTCTAGATTTTAAGAGGTGTATGAAAACTTTAAAGAAAAAAATATATAGTTGACATATATTTACACATTTCATTCATTTCTGTGAACAAGCCTAAATGAAATCGTTGTTTTTTAAAAGTTTAGATTATGATTTAGGATATAAACTTTTTGAAAGATCTGACAGGATAAAGGGCACAGTGAAGACCTGAGCACAAGCTGTATTCACAGAGCTGTCGGAGCTTTATAAAATACAGACATCAAATTGTATAAAAAAGTTCTCATGAAAACTCCCTGATGAAATATTCACAGAAAAGATTCATCCAAATCACTTGTTTGACACAAGATTCCTGCAGTTATTAAGTTCTGTTTAGTTGATGTTATGTACTGAATATAATATAAAATATTCATAAATTATGTCACTTAAGTTTAATCAATGATAGAAAAGAGGTCCCTGAAGGAAAGCTGTTGGTGGTTCACACTGCTCTGGAGGGCTTTTTGTCAGGTTTTATAGGAATCCTAGGGGGCACTTTTGCAAAATGTTTTTCAAACGTGGACAACTCCCACCATCTGTATAGTAAGTCATTTATTGCCCATTGCACCGTGCCTCATAACAATATGGCCATCAGAAAGTCAATGCTAGCAGCTGAACCCCATCTTTATAGCAAACTCGATTAAGTAACATTAGTTCGTACTCATCTGGATTGCTGTCCAGTGTTGTCAAGTGCATCAAATAAAGACTCTGAACTGTAACACAAGTTCTAACATCATCATCATCATGTGAAATATTTCACACAGTTTAAAATGCAGAATGTACCATCAGTTTTCACATAGCAGCAATGGCCACAATTTTTACATGCATCAAGTTGTTGTGTTGTTCGCTATACCTGTCTCAAAGACTAATGTAAGGCAATGTACTGTTATGTTCATCCATCCATCCATTAGCTGTAACCACTTATCTTCATTAGGGTCATGGTGGAGCTGGAGCCTATCCCATATGACTTGCACACCAGTTCATCACAGGGCACATGGAGACACACATTCACACTCACATTGACACTTATGGCCAATTTAGAGTAACCAATTAACCTATTAAGTGCATGTCTTTGTACTGTAGGAGGAAGTCAGAGTACCCGGAGAGAACCCATGCAGACATTACTCAGAAAGGCCAGGTTCTAAACCAGGAACCTTCTTGCTGTGAGGCGAGAGTACTAACCACTGCACCACCATGTCAGCCCTGTCATGTTCAAAGGAAAGAAAACATGGAATAGTTTGCCATCAGATTTTACACATTTAATTCAATTAATTTGTTTCAAAACAGTTCAAAGAAATATTTTGCCTTAGATTTTTAATTACATAAATGTTTCAATTATATAAACGCTACAATGAGTTTCATCAATGCGCCTATTAGTCTATAATCAATAATGCTACTGTTATTGTTAAATATGATCGAGTTGTTTTTAACTATACACCAGAAAATAATAATAAAACATGGATTCACTACAAATAGGCACTCAACAAACAAACTGTAAACTCTGGGATTACTACAGTAGTTTGAGTCATTTTTCATGGTGGTGAGCTCGAGGCTATTATTAGAAAGTTACGTCACGGCACGGTGGAGCGCGCATCTCTCTCTCTCTCTCTCTCTCTCTCTCTCTCTCTCTCTCTCTCGGCGCAGCAGAACATCATAATCACCGCTGTTAGCGGAGAACTGCGGGTCCCTCCTTCTCCCACATGGACCGGAACCCCGCAGAACCACGTGACCCGGGAGCCCTGGACTAAACGAACATCTCACACCGCATCATGGCTGCGGAGGATGCGGCCGCGCGGTCCCGAACCGGAGCCCTGCTGCTGCTCTCCCTGTCCGTCTGCTCTCTGTTCCCCGCCCCGGCGCTCGGTTTGCTCGGCTTTCGGCCGGAGGAGACCGGGGCGGAGCTGTCCGTGGAGGACGGGGTGCTGAAAGCTACCGAGGGGACCCGCTTCATGCTGCGGGTTTATTACTCCACCTCCCCGCAGAGGCTCAACCGCACCGCGAGTACTCGCGCCAACAACGCCGCGCCCTGGATCGCCTTTATCGAGGAGCCAACTCCAGGGCGAGAGGGACAAGTTCATCCGAAGCGGAACATGTGCATGGACAAGAACGCCAGGACGTCCGACATCGAGGTTTTAGGCTCTTTCAAGTCTGCTTCCAGTCAGAACTCTGTGCTGGTGGAGCTGCTGGCCAAGGACCTGCGGAGGGGGGAGAAAATGAAATACTACTCCATGTGCGCCTTCGACGGATCCAAATGGGAACACTACCGGACAAGAGATTTCTGGGTGGCCGTGGCTGAGCGTTCGGCTGTCCCGGAACTCTGGCTGCAGGTGTTGGTGTCCGTCCTGCTGCTCGGACTGTCAGCTCTTTTCAGTGGGCTGAACCTGAGTCTGCTGGCGCTGGACCCCGTGGAGCTGCAGGTCCTCCAAAACAGCGGCACTGACAAGGAGCAGAACTACGCGCGTAAAATCGAGTCGGTGCGCCGGCACGGTAATTACGTCCTCTGCACTCTATTACTGGGGACCGCGATTATCAACGCCTCGCTCGCCGTGTGGATGTGCCAGATCCTGGGCATGACATGGCTCTCCACGGTTATCTGCGCCTTTGGCATTTTCTTTATCGGGGAGATCCTTCCACACTCTGTGGCGTCGCGTCACGGTCTGGCCATCGCCTCCAAAACCATCTGGGTGACGCGACTGCTAATGGTTCTCTCCTTCCCCATCTCCTACCCCATCAGCAAACTGTTGGACCTCATCCTAAACCAGGAGATCTCCAACTTTTACACCAGAGAAAAACTTCTGGAGATGTTGCGCGTCACTGACCCGTACCACGACCTGGTCAAGGAGGAGCTCAACATCATCCAGGGAGCGCTGGAGCTGCGCACCAAAACCGTAGAGGACGTCTTGACGCCACTGACCGACTGCTTCATGCTGGCCTCAGATGTCGTGCTGGATTTCAACACCATGTCGGACATCATGCAGAGTGGGTACACGAGGATACCGGTGTTTGAGAACGAGCGGTCCAACATCGTAGACATCCTGTTCGTTAAGGACCTCGCGTTCGTGGACCCGGACGACTGCACCCCTCTAAAGACCATCACCCAGTTCTACAAACACCCGCTGCACTGCGTCTTCAATGACACCAAACTGGACGCCATGCTGGAGGAGTTCAAGAAAGGTGAGGAGGGCGCGCAGGGTGTGAGTGTAAGTGTGTGTTTGTGTTTGTGTCACAGCTGAAAATAAAGCAAAATTGGCATTAATGAGGTCAAATGAAGTTCATCCAAGAATATGTAGAAGCTACATAATAGAGGAGGAGATAAGTTGCTACTTTATATTCAGGTGGGATATTATTATTGTTATTCAAACAAAACCAACCAATCCCAAGTCATCCACAACCCAGTATGTGTACTAAGAATGATTAGGAGATATTTACTGTAGTGCCAGAGTTTGTGTTGGCATGCAGAAGCATGAGCCAACTTGGAGAATGGCATCTAATGGGTATTTAGTTACCATGGTAACCTCTAGGTGAAGGTGCTGACTGGCCTGTTCATCCTGATCCCATTCTGTTGCTTAGCAGTCTGTAATTTGCACATCATCAACCTGACCCCTCCATCATCTGTTTGATTTTCTTTCTTTTAGAAATATGTGGGTGGTTTTGGAAATTTGTACCACCCTGAGGAAGAAGACTGTATTTAAAATGTGTAGCTGAAAGCTGAGACGTGATTATCACCAAAGTGTTCAAGCGAGCACCTAATGAAACTCCCGTGCATGAGATCAAACACAGTTGATGCAAAAGGCCATTTTAAGACGAAGGTTTGGTCGGATGGTGTTTTCCAGATGTGCTCATCATCAGGACCATAAAGCTCTGGTAGTGCTTGTTGATTTCACCACGTTTCTCTCGCAGTTGTCAACTTTTGTCCGGGCCTGCTCAAAATGGCACATCATATCCAGCCTTTTAGATTCAGGATTAAGAAACTTCAGGTGAAATTTGATGGAAGTTTAAATAAATTGTTTATGTTTAGATGCACACAGACGCAGATAAGTTTAACTTGCTCTTGAGGTTGATCTTTGAAGGGAGACCTGAGCACAAAAACATCAGATCACTTGATTTTATGTACCTATGCTCATATTCAGACAGTAAACATGTATTTGTATCGGTTTACTAGTTGCATATCCGTTCAAGTATTGCGAATGTGAATCTGTGTAAATAAGAGCTGGATAGGAGCCTGCAGTCTGCACAGACCCTCCCTGCATTAAAAAAAAAAGAGTTGAAACCCAGTTTGCAGTGCTGCTGCAGCAGAACAGTCAATGTTCTCCTGTCAGCTGGTACTCCTGCTTTATTATAGAGTTTTAAATGGGTGGGGTGCTCACCAGCCAATCACAGGGCTCGCTCTTCATCACTGCCTTGCTGCATGTTCAGGACCCTGCATAGTCAGCATTTTCTGCAGGGTTTGTGGAGGACAGGAAGAGGAGGTAAACAGAGAAGGACACCTTGAGCAAGGCTGCATCTGTTTACAGGAAACAAGTGACAGCTCAGATATTTACGTTTTTGCTTCTTTTGTAACTGCTGAATGAAAATCTGGAGTCACCTTTCATATTTTTAAAGATAAGCCTCGATTTTTGGCTTCATCATTGTGTATATTTTGAAAATGCATTGAAATTACTATGGAGAGGTTTTATATCCACAGAGATGGTAGAATTTTCTAAACCCTGAAAAGATGCAATTCCAAAACTTGAGCTGGGTAATCTTATATCTCTATCATCCAGCTGTCCCGTATGATCTGGAGCAGTTTGTATGAAGGCACATGCCATCAGAGTTGTAGGATGAGCACAGACATGATTCCTGTGTCACTGTGCCACAGAGGGATCTGGATGAGATAATCCACACAGACTAGAGGATTATAAACAGGGTCTTTCCCTCTTTCTCTCTCCTTGTGATGCTCTCTCTCTCTCTCGCTCTCTCTCTCTCTCTCTCTCTCTCTCTCTCTCTCTCTGTAACACTTTCAAGCACTGCGGCAGAAAAACACAGGTTTCCTCATTCATTTCAATGAGACCTCTGCAGCAGTGGATGCTGCCACAGAGAGCTCTGAGGGAAAGCAAAAAAAAAAACACACAAAGCAGTGCAAGCAGCCTGTTTTTTTCTGAACACACTTTCGTGTGGTGTGTCTGAGAGCACGTATTGGAGGCTGCTGTGGCAGGTTTCTGAAGATTGACCAGTTTCACTGCAGTTGTACACATTCATACTGTATATGTCAGCTGGTTTGCTTGCTCGCTGCTCATTCGATATCTTATCTTAACACATTGGATTTGTCTACTTTAAGACAGAAGTGGGACAAAGTGATTGTTTTGATTTGTTGGGACTGCAGATAATGGGGATCTAGTATCTTTATTCTATTCAGTTGTTATTGTTTGTTTTGTTTCTTATACACACATATATTGTGCATTTTTGGGGGGGTAAATAAATAACAAATAAATCTAAAATAAAACATTTTTAGAGTGCAAGGAAAAACAGAAGGGAGTAAAATACAATAATATAAGACAAACACAATAGTAAGGATAATAAAAACAGATACCGGAGAGATATATAATATATATATATATATCTATATATATATACATGTACATAAAACGTGTGCTAGCATCAATGAAAAGCTTTTCAAAACAATGTGTTTTGAGAAGTGATGTCACTGATTCTGCCGCTGTGTTTTGTACCAGCTGAAGGTGTGAGATCATTTTTAAAAACTCTGAATACAATGAATTGCAATAATTTGACTGAGATTATATAAAAGCATGTATGACCTTCTCAAGATCAGGCAGAGAAAAAAGCCAGAGAAAGCAACAAAGGTCACCAAGTGGAATCAAACTGGCTATGTTTCAGTTACGTGAGCATGCACTTCAATCACTCATCCTCTAAAAGAGAGAGAGAGAGATGATATTTGAGATGCTCCCAAATTAATAAAACCCCGACTGAACGTCTTTTGTAAGTAGTTTTTCGAATGAAAGGTCACTTTTGAATATTATCTCCAGGTTTCTGGCTGCAGGTTTGACAAAGAGCCAAGATGTTGTAAAAATTAGATAGAGATACTAGTAATGGTTTCAGATTTAATTTTTATTTAGCTGCAGAAAGACTTGGAAAGTCCAGCACTTTATTTCTGACAGACATGATAATAATTTATGGAAACAGTCGCTGGTATTTTCTGACATAGAACATAGAATTGTGTGTCATCTGAAACAACCAAAACTCCAAGATTTAAGTAAGACATGCACTTTTTGTTGGCTGACAATGCAGAAACATGGCAGCTTTGAGTGGTAGCAGAATTATTGGTGACTGAAAGTACAGGTGAAGAACTCAACTCCAAGCTACAAATTGTAATACTTGTCCTCTGTAAATGACTTTTATTCAGGTTGACTGAGCTGACCAAATTAAACCCATGTTTGCAGGAAGTGCTCATTAGCTGCAGTAGAAGATATGAACTGGATGGAAGAAGCAGTATCTGATAAAAAATCATATCTTTGCCTGCCAAAGTTAGTAAAACACACTTCATTTAAAGACACTGCAGAGGTGTAGCAGAGAATCTGTCAGCCTGGTGAGACTACAGAGGGATTCTTTGGCCTGAATGCTAAGCAGTATGTCTGGCACAAATGAAGCCGGCCAAGTAACACCTTCCCTGCTGTGAACAACGGCAGCACTAGCATGCTGGTACGGAGAACCTTTTCAGTGCCAAGGGGTTGTTGTTTAGACAGACGGGAAGCTGAACGGTGAACATTACCCACAAATCCTGCACTAAAGGCTGCATCGCTCTGCCAGGGAGCTCAGACTAAGGAAGGAGTTTGTCTTTTAATGAGGCAAATTAGACCACAAGAACAGCATTAGCTGAAAAATTATGACAATAAAAGAACTCTGACTTTAATCACATTGAATATTTGTGGTAAGACCTCCTCAAACTTTCTGTCCATCACCTCCCTACAGACAGGAATATTTCCAAAGAGGGAAAGCAAGCAACTACATTTTCATGTCAGAGTCCAAACATAACTTAGCAGGTACCGGATGTGGTAAATATTGATGCAAGATTTCATTTAGAACCTGAATTAATGGTTTACTAGTAGCCTTAATTAATGGGGAGCTGTCATAATAAAGGTTGGACTTTATTTAACCAGTTCTTCTACTGACAGAGATGGATTTAAATGATACGCTGCTGCCTTTTTACTGCCATATGTCCTCCCTCTGAATCCTTTCCTCCGTCTATGTCCTTGTCACTGTACAGTCTCCAAGGAGGCAGAGTATAAAATATTCAGTGTGCTGTATTTCCAGTTTGTCTCTCTGCCATCTGTTGTATTATTGTTCTTTCTTACACATTCAGCCGATCAGCTCTTATCCTGAAAAGTGTATGTAGTGTCATTTGCAGTATGTAAAGTCATCCAAAGTGATCTAAAGCATTTTGAATAAGTAAGCAGGCTGTTTAAAATTTATGAAGTCTCTCTTAGTTCATCGCATTTATTCGGGAGCCTACAATAAGTTTAGTTTTGGTCACTGTTGAACTACAGATTGGACCCCGCAATGACACTTGATAAAGTGAATTTAGTTCTCTGATGTTCTCAAATTTAAATGTCTTGCCATCTCAAAGAGGTTGTTCTCGACATGGGACACTGTCTGAACAGGCAGGAACAAAGGATGCATTCATCACAGGCAGTACTGTATACAGTTTCTAAGCCAACAAAGCTCCATTAATAAACTTTTTTTTTCAACTTGTATTTATATATCTATGACCATAACTCACAATCCAAATGTATTTCTGTTTGTCTCTTTTTGTTATCATATGCTTACATGACCTAATCTCATCTGGCTGGAAACGTGGTGACGTAAATGATCCTTGTGAAAGAAATGCTAAGTTTGACTTTAGCAAGAAGGTCGAGATCACATCTCATTTTCTACCTGTACAAGTTTTAAATAAACTTCAAATGTCAGTGGCAACAGTGGTCCCTTTGTGTTTTGGCAGAAGTTGTAAAGGTTGATGCTACTTCTTATGCTAATGGTTAGGCAGGCTGATGGAAGCTGAGCTAACGTTCTTGGGACCTCCATCAAAATATGGATCTTGTACTATCAACTCTTCTTTGTGCAATTATAATTTTCTACACTGCTCCGAAATATGTGTTTCTCACAGCAGACATTTTAACATTTGTTAAAACAGGAAAAGCAAAGGTGCAGCTTATTAATCATTCTAGCTTTGTGTGCAGTTCTTGTGTTGTGGATTGTAGCCCACAGCCTGACTACTGGGACACAAAAATGGACCTGGGCTATCGTCTTAGTGTTTAATTACATCATTAATTACACCTATGCTTTTCCTTCTATGACCTTATAAAATGGAAAATATTAAGAGATGCCTCAAAACAGAAGGACCGCTGAATAAATTAACAATGGACTATATATACTACTATCTGCTGTGGAACATTTTTTTTCTAATGATATTCAACTCTTTCATCCTAAAAAGATGAATAGACACGTCCGATGTGTATGCAGTGCACCACATCGCATCATTTCTGTGTAATTTAGCCCATCAGGCTGAGATACTAAAGTATCCTGTCGTTCTACTTGTGGGCATGTGAAAGGGCTTTGTTGCCTATTCAGTTACATTAAAAGGTCAATTTTCCCCAAGTCACAAAAGAAACAAGAGCAGCCCTCTCTTTTCAGAAATAATGTCCCAGTTACTTGAGATAAGATTGTAGTTTTCATTGAGAGCTATAATAAAAACCAGGAGTTAAACAAAAATAGTGAAAGCAGTCCACAGTGGATAGATTATCTGGATTTTGCAGTTGAATGTTTGGTTAGAGCTCATTTTTATGTGTCACTTCCCGTCAGCTTTCTTTGCCCCACATATCCACCAAAAAAAAGCTCTTTTCAGTCCATATATCTTAGATTTATCAGTTACATGGCAAAACATTTGATTTTATTGGCCGTGTAGTGTGAAAATTAACTGAACTTTATTTTAAATTCTGGTCAAGATCCCAAGGTTCCTAAAAAATGATGCACAGGTTATTATTCAGTTCCATATAGTCACCTGAAAACTTGTTTAGGGTGAAAGGAATTTAAGAAGGTTGGGAGGTTGGAGAAATATTAGAAAACATAAGTGTGAGGAAGAAACTGATGGAGAAACAAAAAAAAACAAAGATAGGTATTTTAAATCTGAGGAATACAGACTAAAAGAACATACCGTGTATTAGATACAAAAGCTGTTTCCTCTCATTCTTTCAGTCTGTTCTGTATGTAAGGCTGACCTATTTAGCTGAACACAGCTCTGCCAGAATTGTGTGTGTGTGTGTGTGTGTGTGTGTGTGTGTGTGTAGGTAGTGTGTGTAGTCTTTGGCAGGCAGAGAGTGTAGAAGCAGAGAGAAAAATCTCAGTGAGGAAGTTGATTTGGAGCCAGACTGTTGCGGAGAGCTGCAAACAAGGATTCACAGTCAGTGTTTGAGCTTGCAGGGAGTCGATGTGTATCTCTGAATATTCGAGCATGTGTCTGTGTGAGCACAAAGTGAATGATGCAATTCACGACTGCTACTGTCTGCAGTGCAGTGTCTCGTTAGCCACTAAGACACACGTTGGCTTAGGGACAAACACACACACCAGAGTAAAGGCTGCTTTGTTTTGTTTTATTTTCTTCCTCTGCTAAATCTCCTGAACAAGTTTTTTTTTTATTTTTATGAATTATTCCATTTATTTCTGGAAAAGATTTACCTTGTAAAAACACACACTCATCATCCTGGAGGTAAACACAGCAGGAGCACTGCAGACTCTGGAAATGTCACCTGAGTAATTGTGTTTCTTCACCCAGTTAGTGTGTGTGTGTGTGTGTGTGTATGTGTGTGCATGTGCGTGTTTTGTATTGAATCCTCACTGCTGTTACACCCACTCCATTCAGCTCCTGCTGTTGCTCCACTTACTAAACATCAGACTGCAGAGCTCACTCCCACTCTGTGTGACTCATACATACATGTGAGTGAGGGGAAACAGCTTTACTTAACTAATTTGAACTCTAAATATAAAATCTAACCGTTTTATTTGATAATATGCAACCATTATGGGGTGTCTGTATTCTAGTCAGTAAGACATTTGCAGTATCTTTAAACTAAACTTTTTCTGCGATTTTAACTGACTGAGGAAATCATTAAATTTGACTTTCATTTCCAGTGCTTCAGTACATTTATGCGATCAAACTCTCACATCCTCCCTACACATGTGTTTTGAGTGTATTTTATTTATTTATTTAGTTAAAAATACATTTGACCTCTAGCATTTTCTACAGATATTATCTTTTGGCCTCAATAATCACTCAATGAAAATCTGATATTGTGACAGCCATATTTTGAAGTCAGGTTCTCGTCGCTGTGCTTCATCTGTAATTTTGCTGACCTTCCACCTGGGCATCTTAGTTTTTAATTATAGGTATTTGCCATTATTGTAGGCAAACTGATCAGATCAATAATCAACCAGCACATATACATAATGTAACCATACTGGTGCCAATACCTGGACATATACATTATTGATGCTACACAAAGTTTGCTCCTAGCTCTGCCCCTTTTTCCAAATACTGGATGGAAAAAAACTAGGTACTCCTGTGAGCATCATTTAAATAATTATACTCATAGATAATTGGGTTTGGATGAAGACTATGTCTGCTAATCTGCAAAAATCACTTTAGTTTACATATTTTTTCTCTATGCAAGGCTGCTGGTTTTAATCCTTGACTGGCTGTTTTATTTTGGATTAGAAACACAGTTACCTCACTCATTATTTGTTCATGATTTATTAATATTTCTTCAGTGAAATCAAGTTGCAAATGTTCTTTCTGACACCACAGTTGATGATCATGTCTGCTCATGTTATGTTGACATGTAATCTATACTGTGCAGTATCTGTATATATTGTTTGAATGATACTTAGAGTTTTAAAACTGTACTTAGTTTTTTGCAATAAACTTTTCATGTTTCATTGTACATGGTTAATGATATTGACTTGCTGCTCCTGGCCAATGCTTTCTCCTAGGGAAGTCCCACCTCGCCATTGTGCAGCGAGTAAATAACGAGGGAGAGGGCGACCCTTTCTATGAGGTGATGGGCATTGTTACCCTGGAAGACGTCATCGAGGAGATCATCAAGTCAGAGATCCTGGATGAGACGGACCTTTACAGTATGCACACACACACATAGACAGACATAATGCAAAATAAAAAAATAGGATGATTATGAAAGATGTGTGATTTGAGGATCCTCATTTTGTGTGTGTTGGTGTGCATCTGTCCTGTCAGCTGACAATCGTTCAAAGCGTCGTGTTTCTCACCATGAGCGGAAGCAGCAGGACTTCTCCATCTTCAAACTTTCAGAGAACGAGATGAAAGTGAAGATTTCTCCTCAGCTCCTCCTGGCAACACACCGCTTCCTCTCCACAGGTAACGGACAATTAGCTCGCTGCTGTGCATCTGTGTTCCTGCATCTTCATCTTCACCAGTCTGTCTGGTCTGCGGTTCAGAAGTACAGATTTTGTATTTTGTGTAAGAGTTTAGGATTGGATTAAATGATAATAACTGAAGTGTACAGGAAATCTTGAGGTGGTCCTACTACACCTGAGAAACAAATTCAGTCTTCATATGTTCTGCTTTGTTGCATAGTTGTTGTTTTTTTTGTTTGTTTGTTTTTTAACCTAGTGGCTTTAAAATAAACATTTCCATCATCTCTGTCCATCTATCAGAGGTGGAGCCCTTCAAACCTGCTCACATCTCAGAAAAGATTTTATTGAGGCTGATCAAACATCCCAGTGTGGTTCAAGAGCTCAAGTTTGATGAGAAGAACAAGCGAGCACAACAGCACTTCTTGTTCCAGCGCAACAAACCGGTAGACTACTTCATCCTGGTGCTGCAGGTACCTGCCTTTATGTTTTAGACATGTGTACAGTGCTTTTATCTAACCCTAACCCTAACCCTATCCTCATGTATCTGTGTTTTTCTGGTGTGTTTCTTCAGGGTCGAGTTGAGGTGGAGTTTGGGAAAGAAGCACTGAAGTTTGAGAATGGAGCCTTTTCTTACTTTGGTGTACCTGCCATCATGCCAACAGGTACAGATACACACACATACACGTACACGCACACACACACACCTACACACACACACACACACATCGTAACCTTGCCTCCTAAATCTAATCCAGATTTTAATCTAATTATAATGCAGCCGCTTGAAGACCTGAGGGATCTTTCTCCCTCGGGTCTTACTTACTCACAAAAACCTACAGCTCAAAATAAAATCATTTCCACTATTTAAATAAATAATTCAAATGAATTGCTCACAGAGCCGTTCAATTACAACAATCACAAACAATCTGTTAGTATCTACAAACCGGATTGGGAGGAATCAGACTCTTCAGTCATAGCATTTGAATCTGAAAAGCTTAAAATGTGTGAACACTTCCAAGTCACTTAACTGCCAAACTGTTGAATGCAGCATTCATCGAGTAAAGGAGCTGAGATGAATGAATGTTTTCAGTTACAACAGCCAACCCCTTTGCATATTAAGCAGGGTGAGATGAGGTGGCGTCCCACAGCTCACTTATGATCTGATGATGATTGATTGATGAATACCAGTTCTTGTCTGTGCTTGTGAATGCCTTTGACAAAATAACGTCTTCCTCTGCAGTCCACAGATCTCCGTCTCGCAGCAGTGGTTTGGACCGCTCTGAGTCCATGTTGTACGGAGGAAGCATGAGCCAACTGAACGGAGGGGGTAACGTCTACCTGCCAGACTACTCTGTCAGACAGCTCACACACATACAGATCATCAAGGTAATACCCGAAAGTCACATGACCTCTGGATTTCTTTCTTTCTTTCTTTCTTTCTTTCTTTCTTTCTTTCTTTCTTCTGAAAATAGTAAAACTAATTGGGGATCATCAATTTCTCTATAAAATGGGTCAATGTAAGAAAAAAAGGAGTCATAGTCCTGCTAGTTGTGTAGAGGCTGCAGTGTTCATTGCTCTGCACCACGTGAAAGTTTTGTAAATGACATGATGACGTTTTTATATTTTTAGAACTTTACAAGCTGAGGTGTAGTAGTCAATAAAATCATGACTCTTTACCCCCCTTGGCTAGAAGTCTACTTGTTACAATATAAGATGAGTTGTACATAAAGTTGGAATTTTCAAACCCTACAATGTAGTAACCCGTGTAGTAATCTCTTCATTGGCGGTTTAGATCTCTTGAACTTGCCATCTAACACTAAATGCTTGCAAGGCAAAAATAAGTTGAATACAACAAACACAGAGAACGTGATGGTAGTTAGGGCCTTTTGTCATGTTGTCTTTGCATCTTTTTTTGGATCACTTGGGACTCTAGACATCATATAAATATACTCAAGTAGACTTTAATTGCTGCACATTTAATTGATTTGAAATAGCATTTTGATGAGAGTTATCAAATAATATCCATAATACTCATGTAACAGATCACCCGAAGCCACTACCAGAATGCAGTAACAGCCACCCGGATGGACAGCTCTCCCCAGACACCTGATGCCGACACCCGTCTGACAGAAAGCAGCACCCTGACCCCGGAACCTCCATCAACGGACAACACGGCCACCTTAATGCCCCCGCAGCACACCACCACCACTACTACCCTCATGCCACCACCCAGAGAGCCGAGCCGACCCGGGTCAGCCCGAACACGTGGACAGCAGTCCAGCGTCCCACACAGCACCTCACTGCTGAACGAGAAGAACCGCATCGTCCGTAAGTATCCTGTGATGGAGGAAGTGATGGAGGAAGGTCTAAACAGAGAGAGTCAGAGAGGAAATGACAATCCTGCCGCAGGTTTACGGTTCAAACTGAAAGATGATTTGAGCAGCAAAAGCTGCTCCTTTTATATCAGATTCTCTGGATCCATTAGGGCATTACATTCAGGATGAATAGAGTAAATAACCTCAGCCAGCTAAAACTACAAAGAGATTAAAATGTGATGACAGAGACACAGTCAGAGGGGAGGTGAACAAGGAATGTTATCACAGTACATACTGTCAGTGTGTCATTAGAGTAAGAAAAAATAGGCATATGGGCACAGAAACTAAAGCAGGGAAGTTATTTTAGAAAGACACACTGTCTATTTAGCTGGTTACTTCTTTCTTCGCTTTAAATTAAAGACAATTTGGCAACCAATTAAAGCCTCTCGTTGCCTGTGGGTGAGGGACATGCAGGTTTGGGTTTGGAAATGGAAAAGTATGACATCTGAGGCAATCTGATGTGAATGTGTGTGTTGCAGGTAGTAAGTCTGATGGACAGAAGAGTCCCAGTGATTCAGTGTTTCTCAGGATGGATGAGATCCCGTACATCAGAGAGGACAGATCTGAGACCGACACACACACTGGTATGACATCCATCTCTTGTTACTGTGTATAAACTGCTAAACTGCTTTCAGAAAAGAAATCTGACTCAGTCTGTTCAAAAAGGGACTCTTTTAGATATATTTTCCAAGTGATGATAATATTCAGAAAAACGACTAGTGATTTTTCTTTTCTCCTTTTCACATTGTGTTGAATGAATAAACAATGAACTGTGTAGTTAGCACGAGCAGAGACAGTTACCATGTGTGACAACTGATCCAATGAAATAATGGCCATGAATCATGCAGATGTTTTTTGTAGATTTTCTTCATCTCTCGTCATCAGAAATCCAACCATACATAAAGAGCTCTAGATTTCTAACCAAATATTTGTTAATTATATGATATTTAATTATATTTTATCCTTAATGGCTGTACGAACTCAAATAACCATGGATTTTATAACATAAAAATAAAATAAACATCCCAATGATACCTGTCTCTAAGACAGTTACAGTAAGTATCTCCACAAGCAGCGAGTTCTCAACAGTTTGTAAGCGAGACATTGTCAGTTTCACCTTGTAAACAAACTTAGCTGGGAGTCATACAGGACTTTAATCTCTCCTCTAACAGAGGCCAAAGATGTTCATCATTGGCAGGGTCATGACTCTCTCTCTCTCTCTTTCTCTCTCTCTCTCTCTCTTTCTCAGACATGGCCTCTGTTCCCATAGAAACGGACACATCTCCTTTCATCAGCAGCCTGTCGCTGAGCGGCTCAGAGGACACACTCGGCAAGAAACTCCTGCTCAAACTCAGTCAGTCTCTTTCTCTCTCTCGCTCTCTTTTACACACACACACGTTTGTCTTTCCATATTTGTGAGGACCCTCATAGACATAATGCATTAACAAGTCCCTATGCTTCAACCTTAATCATCACAACTAAATGCTTAATCCAACCCCAATATGCCTAAACCTATTTTTTTACCTTAACCCTAGTCTTAGTTTAACAGTACTTTTGGGATGACTGGACAAAATGTCCTCATAGTGCAGAGGTGTCCTCACTACAGTGGTTTAAAACTGAAATTGGTCCTCACATGGCCATCAATACAAACCACACACACACACACACACACACACACACACACAGACTCACAAACTACTTATTCACCAACTGTTTCTATGCCTTTCTCCCTCTTTCCCTCCTTGGCATTCTTTCACATGCAAACACAACCACCATAGAAAATGCACCACACACACACGCACACAGCTTCCCCTCCAGAATCTGCCTCCCACTTAAACTTGCATTATTGTTTCCAATCTGCCTACTTGGCATTCCCATGTTGTTTCTTAAAGGACCATACCAGTTGCTCTACCAGTGCATGCATTATTCACAACTTTGCAGAACATAGATTATAAGCCAAGAAACTGCTCCTGAAGATAAAATGAGACATAAACAACAATAGTTTATAAGGATTTTTGAATGGATAGCCATTGATTTCTATTAGTTTTAGTCTGGTATGAAAATAACCCTCTGTAGAGTTTGGTCTACTCAAAATCAAGGGTGCAACAAATTAATATTTTATCCAATATATTGTGTCATAGCATAAAACAATTGATAGCATCTGGTCAGCCTTTTCTCATCTAATTTGACAACTTGTAAACATATTCATATTTCTTAAAAGTACGATGGACAGTATTAGTTGTGGTCCATGGGCTTTTATATGTTGTAAGAAAGGTTCATGAAGAAATTGGGAACAGGATGTTTGGTACCTTCAGACTGGAACGCATTACAGAAAGTTCTCCATGATCTGAATTATATTAATGCTTTTAAATCCATTTTAATGTTGTTATATTCTCTGCTTTGTATCTTTTAATTTACTTGTTCATAGTTGCTTAATGGGACCTTTCCTGGTTATATATATATATATATATATTTAAACAGAGGTCATTACACAATGCACAGTGACCTATACTATAGAATGACACAAACTTTGGTTCACAGTTCAAGTTATGGAAAACCTGCTATTTTTTGGTTCCACCTGGTAATCAGCTTTACTGGTTCCAAACCAATTAATCTTTTGGTCAAAATGCCTTGAACTCAAAATTAAGCAGGCAAACATGAACAGAGCCAGTTCCATTTTGGTAACAACGAATAGTTCCAGCTCAAGTTTTATTCAAAAAACTATGATTGCATGCAAATACATGTCATGAAAGATTCAAGCTATGATTGGTCAGGGTCTGAATTGTAGACTGCCATGTCTCTCAGTCAAGTCACAGCAAGAATTTAAGACTTAAAGATCGTATTCGCTGACACAGTCACCATCTGAAATTACAAAACTATTAAGTGAAATGTCCTTGGAGTTAATGTAGTGTATAAAAGCCAGGGTGGAGTAAGTACTCAGCTAAAACGATGTACTTTTCATGAGTAAAATGTATCCATTAAGAGAAAAGAAATGTGTCTTGTTTCCCCAGGCCACAAGAAGAGGAAAAAATCCCGCGAAGGAGAGAAAACGCCAGAGGACATTTCAGAACAGCCGCTGGTGAAAACCTAGCAGAGCGTGTGTGATACAGACTTGAATACTCCATCATCTGATGGTTCTTTAAGTTGTTTGTAAAGACGATGTGGTTGGTGAACTACAACTATCAGAGTTTTATCTGAAAACAACACGCTCCATACGCCCTTACTGTAGGAGATAATAAAGTGGACCCATCACCAGGAATGTACTGAACATGTGGATGGAAGACGCCACAAAGAACAAGCCGGTGCAGCTTTGGCAATATGCGTTAAACTGTAGCTTCTCATCTTCACAGGTTTTTCATGCTAATGCTCGTATATAAACGAATGACTGCGAATGTAAAAGGTTTGTAGTAAAAAATAGTTTTTATACGCTATGTACCCTCCTTGTGATCAATTCTCCAATGGAGCTAATGGGAATAAAAGGGACACAGGAAACGGATGGAAGACACCAAAGATGTTGCTGTTTTGTACAAACTGCTCTAAACTGCACATGGGAAATTTGTGTTCAGGACTTTAATTTAAAAGGTCGATTGATTAATGCTCATTACCTGATAATTAAACCGAGTCTAACATGGTGGAGAACTTGAAAATACTTTTAACTTTTTTGATTCATCTCCAAACAAGCAGATTGTGTCTGGATGTTAGTTTAAAAAAAAAAGATTTTCTTTCCAAAATGCAGAGATGTTGCACATCCAAGTACATGATTTGAGTTCTTTACAATGAAGAGAAATCTTAATGCAACAGCATACAATGATATTGATACTAACATTTACACTTTAGACCTTTAGGTTACTCTAGCAGGGACTACTGCTCACCTTGTTATTTAACAATGATCAGATATTTGCCCATCATAGTTATATTCATAGTTTTATGTTGCTTATTCTCCAAGTCATCACTAAAATATGAACAACTTTCTGTTTTTATTTTGTGCTCTTCTTTTTTCATCATCTCAGCCTTTTTCTTTTTATGATATGTAATTTGCATTTTTATACCTCAGAAATATTTCATTTTTTTTGTTTTGCTTTTTTCTTATTTGGACCTTAGAAGACTGTCAGACTCAGACATGGGTACAAGACAGATTTAGAGTCGCCTGTCTGCATATAGATCTTAGAAATCTTGCGTCAGCCTTTCATTTCAGTTCATTTTTATTCATTACACGACTTTGTGACCACTGAACCTCATGAAATAATCATTGCTTGAGCTGAGCCTTTTTCATTAGATCCAATTCAATTATAAAATGAATATCATTTTCTCTGGATTTTCTTTATTGGAGGTGAAATGAAGCTGAGCTTCTCGGCTGCAGTGACTGTTTGCCACAACAGAGGATGTGGTGGTTTTATCGCCTTGTGCTAGACAAGATGCTGAGGTATTGTATATATTATTGGGTTTATGAGGCCAGCACCATTAATGTCATCTAAACTGGACACACAGACCTCCATAAAGCTCTAGTCTCTGGTATGCACCATCACTCATCTTTGTCCCCAGTGTTTTCCAAACTCAATCAATCAACATACAGATAAAACTATCTTAAACTTGACATCTCATATTTGCGGTTTCTTTGATTTAATCGGGTTTAATTGCAGCTCTTTTGGCAAGAAAAATTCGATTTCTGAAACATGCTGCAAAAAATGTCAGTAGAATTTGAGATCAAGAATGTATCTCTGAATATTCATTTCGATGCATATTCCTTTTGCCCCCTGGCTGCATGGATTTGAATGTGACTGTAATTAAGTTATTTGATGTTTTTTTAATATTTTGAATGTCTCAAGTTTTTCAAGCATGATTTAATGCCAGCAGCGGTTTTAGAAAGTTAGCGTTAAATGTTTTTTTTTTACCAAGCTTGACTCCTCTTTCTATTTTGCTACCACTTCTCTGCCCACTTTGTGTAGAAGAGCAATACTGAACACACTTAGTCCAATGTTACTGGCATGGATGATCCTGCAAATTGTGGCAGAGAAATCATGAACAAGAGTCTCTAGTTTTTTTCTTCTTTTTTGGCCAAAAACAAACCAGCTGATTTCACTAATTACCACATCTGTAATGAGGTGAAAGAAATCAGTGACGTGTTTGACTGAGTCTGCCTTGGACAGGCCATTTTCACAGAACACATCTCTGACATGTTGCAGGAGGGTGTAAATAAAATGACTGATGGTTGAATTGCATTTAGCTGCTTTGATTTCGTGGTCGTGGTATTGTGAATGATGGCTCACTTCCATGACTTAATGGCACACACGTTTTAATGTCTGCTGTGAAAAAGCTCCATTGTCCTGCAAGAGACACCTTGACAGGTCAAGGTGGACCGGGCAGAGGTACAAAGAGCTCAATACATATTTATTTGTTTGTAGTATCTATTATATCCAGATGAAATCACTTATACTGCATACATCTTCTTTTAGGAATAATAGAGGGAAACCAAATTTACTTTTTTTGAAACCACAACATTACTATATAACTAGTTTTATAGACTTAACATTGAAAATGTGTTGCTTCCTAAATCATTAGAGGACTCACTACATAGAGCTTGCAACCTAGAAGAGCTCATACAAGTCTTGGTTTTGGTGCTTTAATGCCAAGACATGTGACTCTAGTCATTTTCAAGTCATTTTCTCCCCCAAAGATTTAAGATCCAAAATATGCATGGTTTGCAAAAACTAATGTTATGCTAATGTTTTCTTCTGATGATTGGGTTAATTGGGTGATATTAAATTCAAATCTAATTTTATTTGTATAGCCCAAATTCACAATTCACACATTTTACCTCTGAGGGCTTTACAATCTGTACAGGGAGTGACACCCTCTGTCCTTAGACCCTCGGCTCGAGTGAGGAAAAACTTGCCCATAAAAAACCTTTAACAGGGAAAAAAGGTGGAAGAAACCTCAGGAAGAGCCACAGAGGAGGGATCCCTCTCCCAGGATGGACAGACGTGCAATGGATGTCACGTGTGCAGAACAAATCAACACAAACATACTGTACAATTACAATGACTGATAAAATGACAATGAATTACAATGAATGATAAAATGATTATAGTAGCAGTGGAACCTGTGATAGAGATGTAATGGAGATATGGTAGCAATAATGACAGAAATAATATATGTTGTGGACGTTATGCAGGACCACAGCAGCAGCCACGTGTCGCGCGTTCGTTGATTTGCATAGAGGAATTCTATAGCCGAATTGTTCCTTAGTACAAGTATTTATTTAGCATCAGGACACCAAAATATTACATGTACATGGACCTCTTTTGTTCAGCAAATCGCAGTCTGCAAGCAGTTAGCTGCAAACAACTTCCAAAAAGAGAGTGCCTAACTTAGAATTTACACAAAGTTATATGTGTGCCTATCTCATTGGTCCAAAAACTGTTGGGGAGCGGCCCTGGTTTAAACTTGCCTCTCACTTGTTGGTGCACAGGCTGGTCCCAGCCTCTTGGCACTCAGCTGCTCCAATCGTCTTCAGAAAGAGGAGGAAAACCTAAACTCCCCCTTCGATGTTCAGTTGTACCTAGTCAGCGATCTGAGACATCTATGTTACAGTATGTCTCGCATGACTAACTGCACACTGAACTTTTAGGGGGTTTAACTTTTTGACCCTGATGGTATTTTGTCCCTCTGTTTTCAACCGGCTGATAATCAGAGCCCTCTGTTCTACAGATCCTGTTTCAATCAACTGATAGAGGTGGCCTTCTGCTCTATGGATCTATAGAAACCAGGGTGATGAGTTGGCAACACAACTTACAGGTCACACAATACGAATATAAAACATCTTATTCTAACACACGATCCATGAGAACCTGCTGAACGAGAGAGTACAGAAACTCCAAGGAAGAAGTTTAGTTAGTAACATGCATTAAATCAATTGTTATCAGACTAACGAGTCCACATTTCTCTTAATGCTTTGGTCAACACAAGGTCAAATATGATTTACATAGAGAAAAACCTAAATAAAATGTATTCGGAGCACTGATAATCCAAGTCAGTTTATAGTTTGGTGATTTATGTTGAATAATTCTTCACATTGGTCAAATATTACATCACACTACTTCTCACTGGAAGTATATCCCTGTGTCCCTGAACCTGCAGTGCTCTGGACTTTTTGTGCTTGTCTGCATAGTGTTAAGGGGACGGGGTGGACGGGTGTGGCTCTGCCTGACTACGTTTGCAGAATCAGATTTGTGCCACTGCAGCACACAGGAGGAGGAGGTGGAGGAAAGGGGGAGATGCAGAGAAGGATGAAGGAAAGGGGAAATGCAGTTTGAGGTCTGACCGATACAGAAGCTGATATATATCTTATTTTGGTGGATCACCTGCATGAATGAGCAGTATTTTATAGTTTCATTGGCTGTTTTCAAGGTCTCAACATGCCTGACTTGTTTTTGTGGGAGAAAGGTTCCTAAAAAAATAGTTTAAATGAATGAAATAAAAAAAATACAATCAACAAATTTAAAGATCCTACATATTGGCAATAAATATTGCTGTGAGCAGCCTCCCCCAGTAGTATTGGCTTTTAAACACCAACATCGACCCATGGCAGGCTGAGGGACGATGGAAAAAGAAGGAGGGGTGCTTTCTAACTCAGCTCATTGGCTAATGTAACAGGCGGAGGGGGATAGGGGTAACATCCCTCCTGGGTGCAATATATCAAACCTGCTGAGTCACTTTGCTGCATTGGAGCAGCGACTGCAGCTAATCAGCATCATCCTTTGAGGTCAGAGACAGACAATTCTTCTGCAGGATGTTGTTGATTAGATTGCAGGTTTGACAGATATGTTTTCCTGCTGCAGATCCATCTGTTTTGTAATTGAAAGACCTGTGTAGAAGAGATAAGTAGAAGAGAAGTATTTTGGGAAAGCATATGATACTTGTAAAATAGATAGCTATGTGATTGTATTTTGCATCAAAATATACTGAAATATAAAGCTCCAGATCATACTGAATTTCAAGTCTCCAGTCTTCATTTCACATTTAAGAGCAAGTCTGGTCATATTCTATATTTTTCTGACTGACTTACAACAATGAAGTGATCCCCCTAACAAGTATGGTCTTTGTATAGTATACACCTGGACTGTACTTGTATCTATATACTTGTATACATACATATGTATATATATTTATTTTTTTCTGCATGATAAGTGCTTTTAGGTTTGACACTTCATGTATATGACCCCGGTGTGGCTTCCAAACTACTTGTGATGATACAAACTTTTAGGATTCGAGGTGCTGAACAGTCTTCAAGTATCAAAGTCTTCACATAAATCCTCTGCAGTGAAGCACAAACATTTAAGAAGTGAAGTTAAAGAAAGTAAAACCTTTTTTTCTGTATAAAAACTAAAAGGATCTGAGTAATTCTTCTGTCACTTGTAGCCAAAACAGGGCCGGTCTTAGCTATGGGCAATGGGGCGGCCCGCCCAGGGCGCAGTCTCCTGGGGGGCGACAGAGCACCCGAAAAAGAAAAAAACCTCGGTAATTTTCGATACCGCTCATTAAGTTAGCGGAGCGGGCGCCCCGGGACCGGGGTGTTGACAAGGCAGAGGGGGTGGCGCACGGCGCATCCAGGGGCGCACGGGCGGCCGTGAGGGCGCACGAGAAAATGTGTGTGTGGGGGGGTGTTCGCCCAGGGCGCAAATGTGGCCAGGGCCGGCGCTGAGCCAAAACCTAATATATCTTCTTCCTCTATAACAAAATCTTTGTCCAAAAACTGGTAAAAACTCAAATACACCATCCACCAAATGTGGATTAATCAGTCACTGGAAAAAGTCCCCAACAAATACATCAAAAAACACAACGCCCAGTTGTTTTAGAAAATTAAAAAACATCCCTAAAAGTTTATTTTTTGACAATTGACATCTTCAATAGGAAAGGAAATGAAAGCTGACCAAAATTAAAAAGAGAAATTAAATTATCTTGTCTTCTAGTTTTGTGACTTTGACCTTTATAGATATTTTAGAAACTGTAAGTTAGGAACCTAGGATGAATTTTGTTTGGGGAAAAAAGGCAGAAAAGCAAAGATTTGGTTCTTGTGGTTTACAGTTTATTTCAGTGTGAACACACATAATGCTGTGTGCCATTACAAACAACACCACATAATGGGAGTGCGGTTTTATTGCAAACAAGTGCCAGGCTCTGAGGTCTGATCAGAGTGGCTCATTACATTAACCGACTTTACAGAGGCTTCCTGTAACAGAATAAGGGCACTGCAGGGTGGAAAGAAAACAACGATAAAGGGACAGAAAAGAGGTGATTTTGTTCACTGATGACACAAAGTCGCTTTATGAACTAACATGATCTTCTACGTAGCTGCACGGGTCTGCCTAGGCAAAACCTACGCCAGGCACACGCATTACCTTTAAGTGACCTTTCAACCTGTCACATGACAGAGACAATAACCGTTGTGCTCATAATGCCCTTCTTTAGACCTCAACATTAAGAAGCATCCATGGATGAGTTGATCATAGCTTTTAGCTGTCGTCCGACAATGCATTTAAAATTAAAACCAAGCAAACAAACAACTTTTATGAACAATTTGTTGCTTTGTGTATAGATTACCAATTAGTTCAGTACTTACACAGGAAATAGGACCTCTAAGAGTGATTACAGATATTTACATTAACGGCATTTTGTTCAATCTTACAGATACAGCATATCTAATCCTTCGAAGTGCTACACAGTATTGAAGAAATATTAAAATCTTACAGGGCAGACACAAATTTAAGAGATTTGAAATGAGTTTTTGTGACCAGAAATGATTTAAATAGCACAAAAACAGGCAAACCTGAAATAAAATGATTTTATCATCTACACATTGGGGTATGAAGCTTTGCTGACAGTTAGACCTGGCTGTGTGCGTTCAAGTGTCTTCCTAAAATCATTGCACCTCCCGAAAGGTTTATACCTTCAAGTGAGAACAGAGAATCATCTCCTCCCATTGGTTCAACTGCAAAATCCCTGCTGCAGTTTAACCAATCGGAGGTTAGGATGAGGAAGGGAGGGGGTACAAGGGCACACACACACACAACGATACTTCCTGCAGCATACAGGAGGCTGAAAATAGACGGACAGTTGCAGCCTTTACTGGACCTTGGTGACGGTCTCGTGGATGGACTGAGCGACATAGTCGATGTTCTTGGTGGTCAGGCCGCACATGTTGATGCGACCGCTGGCCATCAGGTACACGTGCTTCTCTTTGATCATGTACTCCACCTGTTTGGCTGTAAGGCACAACAACACAGTGACGGTTACAAAGAGTAGAAGAACAAGTGACCGTTGGCTCTTTATGATAAAACAATCTACATTCAAGACTTGAGTTTTTAAAGTACATCTAACTGAGCAGTCCATTCCCGGTGAAGACCATGAGATAAATTAAATGAAATGATTACTAAAAAAACATGGATCATTATGTATCAGTATGTATATTCATCATTATGTTTTTTTGTTTTTACAAAGTCTCCAAAGAGTCACTGTAACTCACGGCTTAATTACAAACCCTCTGAAAGGGATCCGACTGTACCAGAGCTGACCTTGAACAGTAATGTTGGCCTTTCCCGCTCGTCTGTTATTTTGGCACTTTTATATATGTGTGTGTGTGTATGTATGTGTGTGTTTTTCACTCACGGTTCAGGCCGGTGAAGCTGAACATGCCGATTTGCTGGGTGATGTGGTCCCAGGTACCCGGGGTGCCCAGTTCCTGCAGCTTGGTCTTCAGCTGATCCCTCATCAGCAGGACACGGTCTGCCATGGTCTTCACATTACCTTTCCTATCGAAAGGGGAAGAACGGGGAGCAGTGAGTTAAAACAGCATTACATTAAGTGAGGAACACATTTTCACACTCGTATGAAGTTTAGGACTAATTGGGAGTTGTCAGTCTCGATGAGACTTACTTATGACTTACTAACTGCTTCATGATAGTCAGCAGCAGGTCTGTGACTGTACTGGAGTGTAATGGAGCATACCATTCAGCGAAGAGCTCGGGGCAGTTGAGTGTCTTGCTGACGATACGTGCTCCCTGAGACGGCGGGTTGGACCAAGTCGTCCTGACAATCTTCTCCATCTGGGACAGGATGCGGGTCAGGTTCTCGCTGTCCTTGGCAACCACAGTCAGGTTGCCAACTCTCTCATCTGATAACAGCGGCAGAGGAAAGAGGTGCTAAATTACATCATATGATGAGTTTGATCGATCATGTTTCTATTAACAATGTGCATACTGTGCGGATAAACAGAAACGTATTTGTGGCATGTAAATATTTTTAATATTAAGTCCTTTAAATTCTTGGGGCCATGTTGTGCACTAAACCACCATGGACTAAATGTGTGCGAGTCTGGATTGTGCATACTCACTGTAAAGGCCAAAGTTTTTGGAGAAAGACTGAGCCACAAACAGCTCAAAGCCCTCTGAGACAAAGTAACGGATGGCCCAGGCATCTTTCTCCAGACTGCCAGAGGCGAAACCCTGGTAAGCTGAGTCAAAGAACACAAACAAGTTCCTCCTCTAGAGAAAAACAAGAAAAAAAACAACAACAAAAGATGAGAAACACAATTTGATTTAAAAACATTTATTACCTTCAAGCAAAACATGTTAAAAATGTAAGAATTCCTTTAATAAGATTGGAAATGTTAAAATTTACAATGCAGTTTGGCATGGAGAGAAAAAAACTCACTTCTTCACGGCGACGTTATTCTATGAATTCTATGACCAAAAGACCGACTGCAACATCGTCTTACCTTCATGATCTCTGCGATCTTCTTCCACTGCTCCTGGGTCGGGTCGGTGCCGGTGGGGTTGTGTGCGCAGGCGTGGAGGACAAAGATGGAGTGTTCTGGAGCTTTCTATTGAGAAATGGAGAGTCAGATCTTATATTATAAAACTACAATAAACTCCAAACGAGTCCAAAAAATGGCCTGCAAGTGGTTAATGTCAAATTATCAGTGTCTAAATTATAGTCATATTAGTTGATGAGAAAATTCAACTTACAACACAGTATTTAGTTAATGTAGATGTTTAAAAGTTGTTAATAACATGTGACAAACATCAGAAGGGGAACAGGAAGAGAATTTCAGTCACACATCAGTCTTCACGCTGTCACTGCACAGCCTGTTATATCATCCCTTTCTTACATAATAGCTGACCCTAGTGGAGATAATTAAACGATACACAATTTTTTGTTGAGTCATTGGGGCATGAAAATGCTGACGTCAAGCAGCTCATTGCTCATCACCTCCAGGTCATCCAGGAGCCCGGCGAGGTCCAGGCCCCTATTAGCAGCATCCCAGTAGTGGTAGGGCCGGATGTCTTTGAAGCCAGCATCAGAAAACACACTATTGTGGTTCTCTGTGAAGAAAAACATACAGCAGATGTTGAAAACCTCAAGCAAACTATGAAACTGACTTATTACTACAATCCAAAGACAAATCTTTAAAATTCAAAGAGAATTTGCAGCAGCAAAAGGTCAAAGATCTTTTAGGGAGTTTAGAGCACTTGGCTCCAAAACAGTACTCAGTAATGTGCTTTAAAGCTGTCTACTAACCCCAGGTGGGCGCCGAGACATAGACGGGCGTTGCTGTGTTGTTGACGCCGTTGTGCCAACGTCGCAGGAACTCTGCCCCGATCCTCAACGCACCTGTCCCACCCAAACACTGGACACCTCCCACCTGAGAGCGAAAACAGCAGGATGGAAACATGACGAGTCATACATAATGAGAAAAATAAAGAAATCTGGTGAGAAATGTGCAACATGAAACAAATCACGGATGTAAAACTAACCTAATCTGATATTTGTTTGATTAATAACCAACTTAATCAACGAGGGATATCTAACAATCCTCAGAAATCAATAAGCAGTCAGTGAAGTCATTGTATATTAGTGCCTTATACAGGATATTATCAAGCATAGCAAGTATAACACTAGCAACACTTATGAAATTACAAGAACACTTCAGGGAGTTTGTCATTGTACCAAGAGTAAGGTGAAAAGATTGAACATCATGTTGTGCTAAGCTACGCTGTGTTGAATGTGTGATGTCTCACCCTGTTCTCCTTGATTGCAGGGCTGTCGTCTCCCAGGGCGACCTTGGAGGAGGCGGAGCGGAATTCGGGCAGGCCGAGGATGGGCAGGTACTCGTGGTTCAGGCTGTCATCCTCCACGATCAGCCGTTCCACTTTCTTCACCACTGGCAACACCCAGGGCTGGCAGTCATCAGTACGGTAAGCTGGAAGGGACACGGAGCAACAACAGCTCTAAACACTGGCACAAGTAATACAGAAAGTCACAGCTAGATTGGACAAAACATTAAGAATAATAATAGCTTTTCTGCAACTGTTTGGCAGGAATAAGAGTTGAAAGAGTGAAAAATGTTTTTCTGGAATTTCTGGTGTAAGACAATTCATATATTCACTCTACTGGTAAAACACAATCCTTTAAAAGTACACAGCCTGTATGGAATAACAATAACCGTGCAGTTTGAAAGATAAAGTTAAGAGAGAGAGAAAGTGTGTGAGTCACAACTGAAAGAGAAAAACAGTGTGATTTATTATAATGTCACATGCACTGTGAAGGTCACCCTTAAAAGCCAGACTAAACTGTGTGTGTCTGTGTGTGTGTGTGTGGCACATATTTGACTCCTTAAGAACTCATGCTGTATGAAGGCCTGTGCAGAGCTGTATCAAATAACAGGCCATAACCGCAGCTGCAGACAGACACTGTACAGACACACAAGGTCAACCTCCTGTAAGTCTGACAGCAGTATCATTTACCGATTGCTGTTTATTGAGTCAGTGGTTTCTTTTCAGTTCCACGTCTATCTGGATCTGTGAGCATGCACTGTTACTGATGTATGTGTGTATGCCTAAGCTATGTACAACATAAACACGAAACTAGTGGCTACATTACCCACTGTTGATTATTTCCCGGCCAAACTGGTTTGCAGGTATGTTTTGGCAACCAGGTGCACAGTGCAGCTAAGGACCCAGCAACGCTGCATCATAAAATAAGGTGAACTCATAATCCTACTGTGTAAAAGTACTTCTAGTTACTTTACTAGAGCAACAAATACTGATGTTTATTGTTTACAGATGTTAACAGTCTGCGTTTAACACTGACATATCATCTAGGATTTTGGTTGTGTTGAGACAGAATGACGACATTACACATACAGCTACAAAATGTCTTTTTTTAAAGGAGTCTTAGTGCAGAGGTGACATCACACTACCACAGACTGATAAAATAATTAAATTGTCATCAGAAGGAGAAGAAAAATTAACTAAATAATTTATATGTTCAGTTCTTTTTATATACCATGCCACTTTTATCCTCAGTACTTGTCTGTTTTTTGTGTGTATTGTGTAGGTTATAGATATTTCTGTCTGTTTATTGTGTTTTTTTTCTGTAGTGTATGCTACACTTCCCTCTGCTGCTGTGACAAGTAGATTTCCCCATGGTGGGATGAATAAAGTATATCTAATCTAATCTTGTTGTTATCTTTTATTTCAAAGTGGAAACACAGCCTAAACAAACAGGCTGTCACACCACACCAACAACACTAATGACTGTATTAAATAAAGGTAACACCATCCCGGTCACACAATGCAACAAGTGCACTGACAGCTACAAAACCAGCAGAGCCAGCAGGATTAGTCTCCATAGTTACCAAGACAGTTACCAGTGAGGTCTGAGTCTTTAGTCTCGAAATAAAAAGATCACTGTTTTCAAAGTGACTGGAAATGATGCGTTCAAGGACGCAGGTGCGAGACACCTGCTGTACATTTCCCCTCACGGCTAACAGGATATAGCCTCTTAAACTGAGGGTAAATGGTACAGAGAGGTCACAAGACGAGCATGTGACCTCTCTGTACCAGTGTCAGAGTCGTGGCAGCACGTAGCTTCCCTGCAGAGCTGACAGGAGCGGCTATCTGTCAACATGAAGGGGCGCTAGCTGGTTAGCTTCCCTGCTAGCATGCAGCTAAGGTCAAATCAAAGAGCTGCTAATGTCTGATAGCATGATGACATGAGCTCAACGCCGGGCGGCTAAACGAGGCCAGGCCGGGCAGCAGCAGCGTGTGGTGGGCTGCAAACTAACGTAGCTTTAGCATTAGCAGAGCAGCGACTACCGCTTACCTCCGACCCCCAGATTCACCTTCTGCGGGTGGCTGTCCTCCCTGAAATCAGCCGTCAGCTTGAAGACTGCCACCGGAGGAGCCTGCGGGACATCGCTGAATATGGACATGGCTAAGTGCAAGGCAAGATGATCCCGCTGCAGGACGAGGAGGAGGCAGTGAGGGGGAGAAGGTGCTTCCAGAGACGGGCAGAGTGAGAGAGACGGGCCGGGTTCACCTTCAGCCTGCAGAGAGAGGCGTCCATCCGACAGCCAATAGGAATCTGCGTAATACTGACGCAGCCCCGAGTTAGCCAATGAGAGCACAGTAATGGAAAAGATACAATATTTGTCACGTTTATTCAGATTAATTGATTTTAAATATATTCAGATTTAATTTAAAGTTTTGTAATTTGTAATTGTTACTCTATGTCTCTCTCTCTCTCTCTCTCTCTCTCTCTCTCTCTCTCTCTCTCTCTCAATTCAATTCAATTCAATACAGCTTTATTGGCAATGGAAATATATGTTAACATTGGCAAAGCGTGACATCAACAAGAAGCACAGATAAATGTCTTAACATAAAATACAGGAATATGAAATAATAATAATTAAATTGTTCAATATACACAAAGTAAATGATGTCCAGCAGGAGGACATGGTTTATGTCTGCCCTTCCTGTCCGCTGGACCTCCTTATGTGGTCGCAGCAGTTCACAAATCTTGCAGCTATGTTTGCACATTGCTGTACTTAACTTCACCCAGCAGGTATGGAAGTTTTTTGATGTGGTCTAATGTCTCACAGTCTTTCTGGGTGTTTGTGATTCTCTCTCTCTCCTTCATCTCTCTGATCATCGAGCACAAATCAAATTAAACTTCTTCCTGTTCTGTCAGTATCTGTGTTGTGTTTCTAGAATAATATTACTGCTGCATTAATGTGCATGTTGCCTTTTACCGCTGTAAATGTTTAAGTTGAGCTCATTTAAACAACTTTATACTGTTGTTTAGCAACAGCAACACATTATTTTCACAAGATCATCATATGTTTGTAGTGTCCTTGTCCTGTCTGAAAAGTCAACACAAGCTTTGCATAAGGTCAGAAAAAATCAGGCCTGTTTTCAGCTTTGTCATAATACATTTTCCAGCAAATACCAGAGGGGATCCATTGTTCCTCAGAGTGATGCCCTGTGGGAGGAAACTGTTCTTGTGTCTGGTTAGCACCTGGGGAAAATTTGGAACAGGTTGTGTCCAAGGTGTAACAGGTGTGCAGTCATATTTCCTGCCTCTTTCATGACTTGCATGCAATGCATATGAGTGATTAAATGTGATGTGTGTGTATGTATGCGGGTATAAAGCCTCCACACTCAACCAGAAACAACAAAACAAACAATAAAAATGCACAGTATACAAATAAGAGTTGAGTATGTACACACTGTAAAGGTTCTTATGAAAGATATCATAATAATCCAGCAGGTCTTTCTGTCTCTGGTGTCTGTGCTTTATATAAACATGGGCGATAAGCAGTTACCAGTTCAGATAAGACAAGTGTGTTATCAGAAACACAAAAGTGCAACATTGATGAATATCTGAGCGTGCAGCATCTACAAACAGAAGCAATAAGCCACCACAAGAGGTCAGTGTGACCAAGCAGAGGAACACAGGAACGTGCACAGAATGACCAGTTAACATGTTTTATCAGCATGACTTTCAGAAAGCAAATTAACTCAGTATATACAGTACTTTAAGTTTATTTCTATTGTATAGTATTTCATTCTTCCTAAGTCTATATTTTGGTTTATATGTATGTTGGTTGCCCTATTTCCTTTGAGGAGCACTTTATGATGATGTTCTGCTCTTGAGAGTGTCTATATAGATAATACAGGTGCACTGCAAGGTCACATTAAGCATGTTTTATCCAGTCATGCTCTGTGGCATGTTCAAAAATACTTAGCAGGTTGAGTTGACTTAGATTCTGTATCAAGAGGAAAAGATCTAAGTGAGTCTGAAAGACGGTTCCTTGTTGGGGAACATGGCCGGAGCTTCAGTCGCAAAGAAAGCTCATCATATTTTATCTCATCTCAACCCAGTTGAACTGTGAGCTTTTGAGCTGTTGAGATTTTGGACCAATGTGTTAGACAGAATCATCAAAACACCAAATGAGGGAATATATTTTGGACGAATGATGTTCCATGTAGCTCCAAAGACCTTAGAAGAGAAACAGACTGCAATGCACCAAGACAAAGATGTTTTCATACACATTCCTCTTTTTATTCCTAATCATACACATCAGGTTAATTTTAACTCTAATATGTTTGGAAGTTATTGATCAATAAAGATCGTACTACCACATAACTAAAATGGCATTATAAATACATAAATACTCTGCATACACGCACACAGGTCGCCATTAGGAGACTCAGTAGGTGGTTAAAGCATCCCCTTCATCTCTCTGCTTTTAGTAAACTTTGTACAAACACCCAAAATCTTCCTCTTCCTCTCTCTTTCTTTCTCTCTTCTGTGTTTGATCTGAAGTGTTTGATGAATAGCCTCAGCTTCACTTTTGTATAGCCTCCACTTCCAGGCCTCCTGTAGCAAAAGTAGCATGTTTTTGTGTCAGTGAAGTGTGACTCACACACACACACACACACGCACACACACACGCACACACATGAAGTAGACACAATTAAGAAGAAGTCTTAATTTCTTATGAATAAAAAAACGCAACCCAAACTCTAATACACACACAAATACGATATACCTTCATCACCTCACCTTTCAGAAATCTCTGAAACTATGAATGGTTTTCACACAGACAGCAGTACACAAACACACGCATAGTACTTCACACATCACACAGTTCTCCTGCTGCGCCCCTCTCACTCTGTCATTGCCAGAGATGATGAGGCCTCCTCCACTTTTTCCTTTCCCTCTCCAGAAACACTCTGGTGAACCATCAACAGTGTTGGATTTCAAAGGGGCGAGGGGCTAATGCTCCTGGATGAAGCTGATTGAGTCAATTTGTCGACATGATGGACGTTTTGTGGCCTCGGCTCCTGATCTCCTGCTGACTGCAGGCTACAGGGACGACAGAGGCTTTTCAGGTATTTTTCAGGACGGTAAAAGAAAAAAAGAGAGAGGGATGTTTGACTGCTCAGTGAGCAGGAGAGGGGAACAATCTGTTGGACCAAACCTACATTTGATAAAAATGTGAATCTGATTCTAAATGAGATTTGTAATTGCCAAGTGCATTTACAATTTACCTGGGAGAGAGCATGGCATGAGTCCAGATCCCTCATTGTAGACATGAGTAAACTACCATTAGCTGCTTCAGAATAAAATAGGACATATAATTTAAAGGGCCATTCCACCCAAATATGAAAAACATACAGTATATTTTCTCTTTTACCCATTATGGTGATCCGCCACTTGATTTAGGTCCTGAAATGTTGTCATGAATTAACTGCGAAAAGGCTACAGTGGTGTGGAGCTATGCTACATTTGGTCCAGTGTTGCAGCTCTTTACAAAGGCTGTAATTTACTATCCTCAATCCTCAATTACAAGTTTTTTTAAGCAATGGACAGGGATCGAACATGATGATTTTGCATAGTCCCATCCACACTAAAACTTTTCTCTGTTAGTCTTTTCTCTGGTAGGCCATGTAATATGTTCAACATTTCATAAAATCATGAAACTTGTACAGTTTGGAGCTCTGAACTTTTTTCAGAAATGGAGCCATTGCACAAATACCTTTTGTGCAATAGTCATTTTACTGTATGCCATAACCAAAGTGTGTATTCTGCATCATTACTCCTGAACAAAACATAATAACAGAGAAAAGGTGAAGTGTAAACCCACCACGGCATCATTCATTGGTTTGTGGGTCAGTGTTCTGAGGCCTAGAGTTTGGCATTATGGACATTGCAATCTTTGTATTTTGGAGACCAAAGTGACCACATTTGCTTTAGAGCGTGGACCTTGTAGGTGACATACCGTGAGTTAGGTTGTGCTTGGCTTTGATTTTCTTTCTGTGATTCATATTTGATGAGCCAATCAACAGTCGATCTGTGTATCATGAGGCTCTGTATTACAATAAGGAACAAAAATGTAGATATGTCTGCTCACACGCATATTAAAGCTAAACAGTCCATTAAAACATGTTTCTAAAAAAAATATTTGAGGTAATAGGTAATGCAGAAACACAATCTTGATTTATATTTGATCAGCATTGCCTAGGTTGGGAGTTTGATCTGGGTTTCCTGAGTCCGATGTATTTCACTGGATAGACTCACAGAGAGAAAGGTAGGAACACTCTACCACCAAATCACAGTATCTGCTATAACTTAAGAGTTAAGGATGAATTGGCTTACTTGTGGAAGAGTTGTACATAATGATAATCCATCTTCTACTCTGTGGAAGCTGCCCAGAGTGAAGTGCAACTAAATTGCTACACAACAAGTTAACAGGGGAAATCAGACCCTACAATCAGTATGTGGACACAGGAAGTTAAAGCAGGTAGAGCTGAACCTTAATATGATACATGTGTATAGAGACTGCAAATTTGTTTAGTTTACAATGACTACAATGTTTGATTTTCCCACTGTACAGAAATGCTACACAGTCACAGGAGTCCAGAGTCCACACACAGGAGGAAATGATAATAATAATTAGTGAAAAGTGATAGTCTGATTTCCTCCAGCTGGGAAAAACAAACGTTTCTACGGCTGCTTGTCCTCAGTCAACACCCGTTATCCTGCACCAAGGCCCTCTGAACAGCAGCGGATGGTGTGTGTGTGTGTGTGTGTGTGTGTGTGTGTGTGTGTGTGTGTGTGTCACAAGGGCATATAGGGGGCAAAGCACCTGCATAGTGACACTAATACTGTTCCCACTGCTCCAACACACACGCCATCTCCCTCCGAAACTTTTTTTTTAAGCTGCAGATGTTTTCATTCCTCTCCACGTTTCATGTGTGAAACATCTGAGGAATGAGGAGAAAACTCTGTGTGTGTGTGTGTGTGTGTGTGTGTATGTGTATATTGTATGGAAAAGTAAATGAGGAATCCAATGTGTCCTTTCATGTGTCTCAGCCACTGTACGTCTGTATCAAGCTATAAGCCTGTGGAGACCATTCAGTGCCTATAGGGGAGGTCTGGGCATGGAGGAGGGGGGGGTCAGGAGGATTCATTGTCAGGTCAGTAATTATCAGATTTGTCAAGGCCCCAGCAGGAGTATGACACACACACACACACACACACACACACACACACACACACACACACACACACAAACACACCTTAACGAGCCCCGGGCCAGCTGAGGCGAAGCTGAGAGAGAAGAGCCGTCAGTGGGACGAGTTGACAGGCCGACCCCCAGGGGGAGACGATAGCCAGTGCTGCTCTGACAGCTGCTTAGTGGGAGATTCTGCCTGCTCATGCTCAGAAAACACACTCAAACAAGCTGTGACACACACACACATGAAGAAACACACAGGAATGCATTTATGCGTTTAGATATAAACATCAACAAACCCATTGAAAATACATAGTACAAACAAGCAAATGTACGTGTGCATGTTCATGCAAAGACATGCAGATTTATCCATAGTTAAATTATGTCTTTATAGTCTACATGAGGAGAGGGGAGGAAACTGAGAGGAGGCAGATCAGTTGGGAGAGGAAGTTAATCATCAGTCTGATTGAACTGATTGTGCTCATGGTATTACTGCACTGCACTTACATTTATTTGTCAGGGACATACAAACTGTATCCATACTTTATCAATGGCAGGTATACAAGTTAAGTTAAGTTAAGTTAAGTTAAGTTAAGTTAAGTTAAGTTAAGTTAAGTTAAGTTAAGTTAAGTTAAGTTAAGTTAAGTTAACCTCTATTTAGACAATGTGGTAAAAAAAAAAATCTAATATTCATGATTATGTTTTGTATATAATTACCTGAAATAAGAATTATGTTTTTGTTACCTTTTATATCTACAGATGTCGCAGGTCGTCACGGCTCACTGGCTCTAGGGACTTTCACATTTCCATGCAGCCACTATAGTTTCTACATTCTTTTTGAAAGTGTGAGAAATATGGGTTGCAATCAGTAACTACCACTGGTAACCACACTGGTCCTGAAACATGAATGCAAAAGATTTATTTGATGAAGGTGTTTAAGGTGATAGATGTAGGCCTAATAAATAGCAGCCAATCAGAGATCCCGTGTAGGAAGCTGCAGATAAGGGTTTTGATACTGATGGCGGTGGATGGACGAAGATGCAAAGCAGCAAAATGACAGCAGAGAGAAACAATGCAGGTAAGGTGGTTGAAATATTCTTCAGCTAAGATGATGATTGGATGATAGGAAAGCACAGATAATATCTGACAGGTGGAGCCTCATTGTGGTGAAGAAATAAGATGATGGTGTCTTCCTGCTTGAACTTGTACAAGCTTAATTTAGGGTAAATCCACTACGTATGGGATCTGACCTGGAAAGACAGATGTATGGACTGAAAAGATCTCACTGACTGCCAAAATTGTCTCATTTTGCTACAAACAAATATGAACGTCATTAAAATAATTAAAATATTCGACATTGACATGACAATTCAACATGTAGCGACTGCACTGGTGGCTTTGGTCCTGCTGACATTTCTCTCTCTCTCTATCCTTATTCCCTGACAACGCTACAGTCTACTCTTCAATAAAAGTATATAATACCCACCAATATTTATTTAAAAACTATACAACAACTTCTGCTGAAGATAAACAAATAATATTACTAATTGACACATCAGTAAAAAAAGAAAAAAGGCTGTTCCCAACATGTTTTTGGGGGGAATCTTTCAGCCTCCACAGGGCCTCTGAGTATCCCTGGAAGCCTCTTTGGTCATCACCTCCCTGGACTGTCTGTGGATGTAGTTTGCCATTGACAGTTAATGGGGTGTGGTTTGTCAGTGAGCTATAGGTCTCATTTCCTCCTCTGTCAAACGTGTGCGCACAACAACTTGTCAACACGGTAATTTACACTGCTAAGCCGGGATCAAGACCTTACGGAAAGTGTAGGTTGTGGTGTGTGCGTGTACTGTATGGCTCAGTACATGCCCACCCAGCACTCCCTCACTCTGCCTTCTGTCTGTGTTGAGTCTGGGCGATCTCTGACAGGAAGTGATCCGTGTCGCTACGTACACATCAACAAACAAGACCTGGGTATTTGAGGAAGAGGTGGTGGAGGTGGAGGAGGAGGAGGTGGTGGACAGGGTCAGAGGTCAAAGTGGGAGGAGACCGTTGACTGATGGCTTTTAGCAGCAGCGTGTCTGCTGTTTGTTTGACCAGAGGCCTGTCCTGTCATCGGGCCTCACCCCGACAGTGGAGAGGAGACAAGACGGGAAGAAGAGCGCTTGAAGACAACACAGGGCTTGAGGTAAAAAAAAAAAAGTGGTTAATTGAAGGTTGCCAACTTGAATCTCCTGACAGGCAACAACAGTTTAATCAGGTACATTTAATCCCTTGTAAAAATTGAAGTCCTTTGATGGTTTGTTCGGGAATGCACTTCACATTCTTCACATTTTCCATTTGCTAATTATCTGCACTGATTACCTACTGCTTCTTGTTGCTGTCTGAGAGTGCACCAGCTTCCTGCCATGACCTCTGCAAAGGTGCGTTACAAGTCTGAATGTTAAATAGAAACATTTCAGCTCTGTAGAGGGCATCATCGAAATTAATTTAATTTTTCTGATAATTTGAAGGGTTAAGCGTTCGTTTATGAGTTAATACAATTTTCGGACTTACATAAGCAACATCATATAAAATTTTATGTCCTAGTTTTAGAGTGCAATTCACATATGCTATAAATTGTTGTAAATATGGACAGATGGACACATATTTGTTATGATTACATTACTTTAAAATTTAAAAACTAACAACATTATTTTGAGTGATTAAATGCAACAAAACAAGACACAGCAGCTAGCTATTACTTACAACAGCAAGAAACCCAGCTTTCTTTCTTTCTTTCTTTCTTTCTTTCTTTCTTTCTTTCTTTCTTTCTTTCTTTCTTTCTTTCACAAAGCTGTTGCCAACAACACAAATTCAATCCCATATTTACTCTTGTTGGCTTCTTGCTCGATCACTCTCTTCTTACCTTCCTCCATCAAATGTCCTTTTGGGTCTCTTCACCTCTGTGGCCAGGATCTGAAAACCTCCTAATCCTCCTCCTGGCAGTCCAAAGTTTCTTTGCTGGCAGTGTAAATACCAACACAACCCCAATACTTTGAGCTCCCAGTCTGCATCTGACTTTTTAGATACATGGTTCTTAAAGAGTTGTTACCTTAAATATTAAAGGGCTATTTTTTAAACAAGAATCATTCCTCATGCAAAATGCTTTGCCAAACACGTTTTCTCTTCAGTGAAACCAGACCAGATAACAGTCTTACTTTGACCACACTGGCTGGTCCCTGAACTGTCCAATAGGCAGCATCTGCCGTAGGCTGACTAATCTTCTCATTGTTGCCATGCCAGCCGGTTGCTGTCAAGGTTACTGAGCTACAAGATGGGCCAACTCAGGGAACAGTCAGCTCCTATTTTTGGGTCTTCAGGGCCACTTTCTTAGGGGAACTGACAAGGCCGCACCAGCAGCTGATGGGAACTGGATGGAGTGTTTGTGTGTGTTCCTGTGTGTGTGCATGTGTGTATGCTAAAGTTGGCACGCAATATGGCAACACAGCAAAAGCACCAAACATCTCCATCTAGATCAGTGACAGCAGGATTCGGCAGGTTTTCTCCACTAGAGGGTGTCTCTCTTTACAAACACATATCAAGAAGAAGCTGATAGAAGGAGAATATGAAGACAAAGAGCAAGTATCGGAAGAGGTTAGAGGATGAAGATTGAGCCTTCTTCCTATAAAGGATGAAGAAGATATAATCCTGCATCTTAGTCCTTTGATAAGAAATAAAAAGACAAAAGAAAATACCAAACATGTCAGGCTATATTTCGGATGAATGCTACAAATAAAATGATACACAAAAAATCTGGAATAGTTCCAGATGGAACGGTGCAGCCAAATTATAAAGAGATTGTGAAATAGAATAATTTGTCCATCTCCCTAAGAGGGGAAAAGAAGTTAAAGCTTCACATGAATATATTAAACTGTAAATGGGAACCACAAGCTGGGACCAGTACCAGTGTGTGGAGCGTGCTAGTCTCTGCAGGAGGTGAGTGTTGTGTTTTGCCTCAGAGACCTTGGAGCGCGCTGTGCTGCAGCTGCGTTTGCCGTCATATATATATGTGTGTGTGTTTATGTGAGACACACTGGCCCCAGATTCCCCATACATTTTTATGTGTAGTTTACTATCCCCCAGCATTTTGGGGAAAAAGCATTTCTTGTCCCAAAAAAAAAAAACTGCAGTGTCCAGGCTCTGCAGCTCTTTATTTACAGTGTTGGCGTGTGATGGAGGAGCCACGCGGTCTCTCCCAATAACAGATTGTCATTTTGACGCCGACGCCACAGGGGGAGAGAGCAACAGCCTGAGTCCATCCCTCTGAAACACTGTTTACTCCCTGGAAGGTCACAAGACCGCATCAGAGCACAGGGACACACACTTCCATGCACACATGTACATGTACACACTCACATAAAAACGTTATGTTTTCTATATTCAGATGAATTACCATGTTTTGTGTTGGATGCTAGTTTTTCTTGTTATATAATAAATTTAAAGCTCTAACCATATTAATTAATCAAAAAACGAGCCTAAAGAAGAAGGAAACATAAGTGATCAATCATCATTAGTTGTCTCAGCTCATTATTCTGTGTATTTCAGACGGCAGCAGTGAGGATACATGGGAGTTTTAAAGTGCCACTGCAGCACAATCAATCAGAAACAACATGTAGTCTATAGATAGATTTGTGTAAACGTACAGTCATTAGAACATGCAGATACACACATACACAACAAGACAACTTCCTTTTACATGAGTTATAGCCACTCCACAATAGCTCCAATAATAGTTTCCCATCTCTGTGCCGATGACAGCGGTAACCCCTCCCTGACCTTTCAGTTCTGGTTGTGGGGGCGCTCGACATGCTTCTGGTTTCATTCATACCAACAAGGCAGTAAACAGACAGAGCATTAAGGAGGTTTAAAACTGGACCGGAGAGTGTTTGTCCTGCAGAGATGCTGCAGGACGCCACCTGTTTGGACAAGTAAAGAAGAAAGAGATGGATTTATGTCTGAGATAAATAACCCTCAAAAACATTTTGCCATTGGAAAGATGGCAATGTTATACTTAAACTCTGTTTAAGTATAACATTAAAGTCTTAAAACTACAAAGACTACCCATTTTGTCATTTCAGTAATTTTAGGTGATTCTTAACACACTGACATACTGTATATATGTTCTAAAAAGTTTGTTTTTAATTAGTTATTTGATGCTATAAAAAGAGGGTTTCACACCCTCAGCTAAGGCCTGCTCGTAATCAAATGAACGGGGTTGAACCCAAATCCTTACTGCCTAGACTTTGCCTACAGATAACGTCACCAGAATGGTAGCACCTGTAACTGGGATATTTTGGCGTCATACAGTGGGAGAATGTTGAGATGCGTCCTTCATCTTTATATGTGTTGATTGTTGCGTACACTTGGTTTGGTTCTTGGTGCTTTTTTTTTTTGCAAAACAGCTTCCTGCTGCTAATGTAAACAGTGTTAATGAGAGCGAGCAATGAGAGTGAAAACAGTGAACTGGGATGTAGAACAAAAACAATGAGCTGAAAGATGCTAAAACACCACACAGACCTGAGAGGAACTTCAGAGCTGGTGATAGTTATTAATCACTAAGAGTTCCCTTTCACATTAGATACAATTAGATCTATTTTTAATATTATATGGCAGCAGCATCAGAACCAGATACTAAGCTCTGTGCTGGGGACTACTCTGGAGCCCCTGTAGTTGGTTGTTAAGAAAAGCATGCTCCACAAACTGCTCAGCATAATGGAAACTTGCTCACATCCACTACATGAGCTCCTGATGAAGCAGCAGAGCAGATTCAGTCAGATTCCTGCAACTCAACCGCTACAAGAAATCATTTTTGTCATATAAAATAATGCATATAACACTTTATAACTCTCCTCTGTGCAGGGAGAAGAGACTCATTCTGAGACTGCTGATATTTGAATATGGACATTTGACACATAACTTGCAATGACTATTTTTCTGACTAAGATTGCACAGTGTACATTTTTACATAGAGTTACTGTACAGAGTTTATGTATATTTTTATATCTATTATTCATTACAAATACTGATTAGTTGACCTTCAACCTTGACAAGTTATAATTTATTTTTTTCTCATAAGTGATCAAACGGGTCAACCTGCTTGGTAACTGGCCAAAAGTGTTCCCATGTCATTTCTGCTGGATGACATTTATTTTATTTTATTTATTTGGAAAATGTGATGTATAATATTAAACACAAATGTTTCCATCTCATGTACATGTTATCTCAAAGCTAATGTCAAAAATCACCTCAAATCTCATACAGTGCCAGTGCCCATTGGGCTAGAGGTTTTGTAATCAATCATCATTTTTAATTGATCATATTCAGTCAATGATAACATTTATAATGAATAATTGCCAAATAATGTACAAGTGTCAAGCATGTTGCTGTTACATAAACATACAAATCAAATGGGAACCAAATAATTCAAGGCATCCAGCAGCCCTGGAGCTACGTCGCTGGTATTTGCACTTTAAGATCCCAAAACAATCTTCAGAAGGGCCTTCAGATTGTCTTGCTGCTTCCCTGCTTACCACACTATCATATGATTTCATAAGTGATGAAAGTTTGGAGCTTAGTTTTTTCCTTTATGCACAGTCTAATATGGATTTTCCATTAAAACCCCGACTGACAGGGATGGTGAATCGGGGATTAAAGTTTCTTTCTTTGTGCAATAATAAGTGACAAACTGGAAGCTTAACTCATCCTCTGTAAAGAAATTGGATTCACCACAAACACTATTTTGTCCTCAAAATCCTGGTATGAAACCACGCGTAGAAACCACCCACACTGAGCTTTAGCTTTATTCAACACTGTAAATCTGCAGTGAAACTGAGAATCTTCTCACTTTCATTTTCCAGTGTCTCAGTGCTGGCCTGGTGTACCCGGAAACCTTTTTCTTGATCGCAGCACGGAGCAAACTTTAGCAAACTTAAAGACCGTAATGAGGTCAAAAGTAGCTGCAGAGTCATGTGTATACAGGGAGTACAGCAGGGGACTCAAAACACAGCCTTGGGGTGCTCCAATGGTAATAATCTGAGCTAACATTAGCTAACAGCAGCTATAGTTTGCAGCAGTCTACTGTCTATCAGGAAACTCTGCTAATTAGAGTTGATGCAGAGCAGCAACATTTTCTCCAGAAAATATGATGCAGTTTCCCCAAAATCTGTGAAATAGTTGGTGTTGTGTGACTTACAGTGTGTTACAGACTTTCTGCAACCTGGAGCTCGAATAAAAGAGATAACGCTTAAAAAAAGAGGAGATAGAAGGGGCTAACAATCTTGATAATTGGTCATTCACATTAACATCATTTGCTTGTTCTAGTTTCTTTGTTTGGTAGTATAAAAGATGAATTAAATAACTGAACAACAAGTAAACATACATACACAAAACTTAACATAAAATCCACTACATTGCACAAAATCAGCATGTGAGACTCCAGCTGGGGGAAGAAATTAAACTCCCTGCTTGATCTTGAGAGCAGCAGCACAAATACTCGGACTACTATCAACACTACAGCCCCAGACTGCTGAACACCTGCTGGTTGTGTGTCTGGCAGATCCTGAGGGAGTCCTGCGGTTTCCCACATCCTGCGACAGTTGTGCTCCCAGGTGCCTGAGATCGGTCCAGGAGAGCAGGAAGTGTTAGGACATTTTTCTCCCCCGGCAGAGAGTCAACAGGGAAATGATCGCTTAAACAGAAGGAAGAGCTGAGAGAGAGACTGTCTGACTCAGAAGAAAGAGGAGTGAGGTTTAATTTTGCTGTAGAATTCCCTGAGGGAGGGAGGTCACTTTTTATTGATTCCCAATGAGGGAAGTTTGTTACAAGCAGAGGTCAGAGGTCAAGATCAGGTATGAAACAGTAAACAAGGAGACGTTAGTTAGTTAGTTTGTTTGTTAGTTAGTGTGCTGTTTTATTTAAAGGTGCAATGTTATTCATAATATAGCAGAAATATAATATGTATAACTCTGTTTTTATTAGTGTATAATCACCTGATAATAAGAATCGTCACATTTTAGTTACCTTAGAATGAGCCTGTTATATCTACAGATGCCGAGTCCACCATGTTGCACGGCCATGTTTTTATACATTACAATAGCCCAGAACGGCTCTAGATAGGGAGTTTCATGTTCATGTTTGTATGCATTTTCTTCCACCTTAATTTCTCCCTCACACTTGGAATGGAAAGGCAAGTGAAGGGGGTTGCAATACGTCACAACACTGGTAGACGTCAATAAATCCTATAAACTGTTCCTTTAAACATTTCTCTAGAAATTAAAAAAAAAAAAATCCAAAACGTCTCTGGGTCAAAAACAACTCTGGATCATCCACTTCTCTAATCAGTTCAGGACAGCAATGGTTTCTTTTAGCCTCTGTATTTCAAATTGAGATAAAGCATGCCCACTCAGGTTAAGATGATATTAAATAATCTTAGCTTGTGTCCAACCTTCCTACCACAAAAAGAGATTAATTGGATCTCTTTCCAACTCATCTCTCCATAACATTTTTGTCTCGTTTTTAGTTTAGTTTTTGTCATCATAATTGAATTGTTATTCAGTAATTGTAACTGAACTATGAGGGAAATGATTAGTCAATAAAACTAACTGCTTTGGAGCAAGTGTGTGAAATAGTGTATGAGGACTATCCTCAAGAAGGATCCATGGTCAAAGAGCTTCACCTATGAACTCACTGGAGGTCATTACTGATTCGTAGTAGTCAGATAATATTATTTACAGTTTGAGTTTTTTGGATTGTTGGCAGCATTGTGTTTCAGGGTTACATCAGACTTTATCAGTCCAATGTGCTGTGCAGGAGAAGAAACATCAGCGTTTCATACCTTTCATCCTGCAGATCGATGGCTGGCAAACTATCACAGTAGCTCTGCGTTTCTGTGCGGTGAAGTGGAAGAATGAAATGTGACTCCGGGCACTACATACCGTCACATCAGAGCGTCAGAACATGGCTGACGCTTCCTAACATTCCTGTCGCCGCTCAGATGCAGCGAGAGAGAACATTGTCATGTTTCCAGCTCTCTGATCTCTTGGCTAGCGCACACACACACACACACACACACACACACACACACACACACACACAGAGCAGAGGACAGGCCTGTACATGATGGGAACACTAGTGGATTGCTAAGGTGTGTGTATGTGTGTGTCATTCTTTCTGTGTTAGGCCAAAGACTATTTTAGGGTGTGGACAAAGAACTTGGAGTGCAGAATATGTGTGTGCATTTAGCCCCGCCCACTGCACCCTGACAAACATGCCACTCAAACCATTAGCACTGCAAGACCACTGGCTCCTGTTAAGGTTTCAAACTACACCACTTGTTTGACTCTGTGTGTGTGTGTGTGTGTGTGTGTGTGCAGTAGCAGACACCTTACCTCTGCTATGAGTAGACCACAGGTATATTAGCCGCTTAAACCACCGCAGGTCAACAAGGTCACAAACAACCTGCTGCTTGATGAAAACACGCACACACACATATGTAAACACATGTACACGTATAACACACACACACCAAACGTATTACAAGAAAGCACATGTGAATTTATACACGTAAAAGATAAGACACATGATGGAATTTTTAAAAATTAATTTCACATGTAATATCTGTAAGTGTATCTTTCATGTGCAATTATTAAATTGAATATTAGAAATATACACAAAGTGAATATTTTTAAGTTAATATGTCCGTATATTATGTTTGTTTTTTTCTGTTCCTATATGTCACCAAGCTGTGTCTCTTTATTTCTTCCTCTTTGTGGCCCGTCGTTTTCCAGGTCTCCATGATGCAGATCTCATGGCTTAAGATTCAACATGGTAACACCTAAAGTTGTGTATTTCATGTATTTCATAATCTACATGTATACCAAATTTGATATTTTATTTTGTACATATTGTGATTTGGTCACATCTTTTGTCCATCCTGGAAAAGGATCCCTCCGCTGTGACTCTAATCCAGAGGTTTCTTCTTTTTTTTTTCTGTGGGAGTTTTTTGTTACCTGATTTGAGTCTCTAATGACAGACTGTGTCACACACTGAGAATTGTAATTGTGATAATCTTCCAGTTTTGTTGACGCTGTCAGTAAGCTAATACATTTACTTTTATCATTGTGGGAGTTAGTTTATTGATATTGAGAGGTGTTTCTACAGCGTATCATGCAAACAAATAATTGAATGAATACCTCTCTGTCAGCACGGTGTCACATCACCTGACAACCACAGGGACTCTGACTTATCTGGCTATATAACTATGTAGTAAGGCGTTGGATTGGATTAACTTATTCATGTAATTTTACCTTGCTCTGGAGATATTGATATTGCGACAACCTTGTCTGAACAGAATAGCTATCTTGTGAACTGTTGTTTTTTGTTACTGTTTTTGAAAAAAAACTATAAATAACGTATATTTTTTTAAAAACCTCTCTGACAGTGTCAATCAAAACATTATTATGAACATTATTTTCTTTGAAAAGGCAGAGCTGTTGTATTGGATCACATCAGATTATACAAGTGTACCTAATGAAGTGAGCGAAGTTACCTTAGAAAAAAGGTCATGTAAATTTGTGTTATTGGGATTCATGTTATCACAAACATGACACAAGTTGACATGTAATGTCTATTTGTGAATTAATTGTAATTGTATATCTATATATAAATTATAAATATATTCAAATAGTTCTGTTAGATAATAAATAATAATAAATATAAATAAAAACACAAATATAATCTCAAATCAAGAAAAAATAGGGTCCATATGACAAAACAAATTATCTTGTGAAACATATTCTGCTATTTCTAAATGCAAACATAGTCAACAGATTGACTTAAACACATGAAATGATGAACATGAAGTCTCTTTACGCAGATTAAATTCAGGTTATGCACAAAAGGTAGATGACTGTTATGAACACATTGAATCATGTGCACTGTTTCTCCTGTGTGACCCTCTTTACCAAACTGTTAAAGTTAGTCAGGTTAAAGTAATAATTTGTGTTAATACATTTTCTTTGTTGTTGGATTAGATTTAGATGAAGACAGTCACTCTAATTTTAATGTTTTCATTTTACAGACGAATAAACAAAATATATTGGAAAAAAGTATTTTTTTTTTATTACAAATTAACACTTGTATTTCAGCCACTTTTACTTTGTGATGAAATCATTATTTTTATTTTTGCAAGAGCTTCATGTGTTCTTCATATTGACTCGAGCCGGATCCTGTTTCGCACGACTTTATCTTAAATATTACACAGCCTGTTCACAGTGGAACTGAGACGCTGTGAGTTTCAGATTGACAGGACTGTGAAACGTGTGTGTCCATGTATTGTTAAACACGTTGACACACATATTGATGAAGTGTCAGATGGAGGGCTGCCAGCATTATTACACGTCTCTTAAGCTAATTACATGTCCAACAGGATCATTAGCTGATCCACTGGACTGAGTTACAGCATCGAGTTCTGTTCAGAGGGAACTTAAGTCCACAAGTCCTGACACTGACACACACACTGGCACCTACACTGGCATACACACTGGCATACACACTGGCATACACACTGGCATACACACTGGCATACACACTGGCATACACACTGGCATACACACTGGCATACACACTGGCATACACACTGGCATACACACTGGCATACACACTGGCATACACACTGGCATACACACTGGCATACACACTGGCATACACACTGGCATACACACTGGCATACACACTGGCATACACACTGGCATACACACTGGCATACACACTGGCATACACACTGGCATACACACTGGCATACACACTGGCATACAGACACATTTCTTAACAATTTGAGTCCATTTTGACAAACAGATACAAACTCATTGCCTCCGTTCACCGCCTGGTTAGAAAATGTTTTCAAAGGTTAAATGAATGTAAATCACAAATAATTTTCTCACTTATCCATCAAGAAATGTTTAAATTAGAATAATTTTCTAATAATTTACTATTTTATGAGCCCATGGATGGATAATTGGAGCACAGAGTAGGAGGCCAAAACAAAAACTTGTGGTGTTTTAATTTCCTGTTGAAAAGTCAAAGACATCACAATTGTGTTGTTGTCTATGCCCATATCTAATATTTACTTTTAGAAATGTGTTTTTTCCCCTACAGTATGTAGGTTGCACATTGCATGTTTAGGCTGCAGTAAAAATATGGCAGAATGCTTCACTTTCTCATAATAATTAAATAAGTGAAGTAAGTAAATAAAGGGGTCAAGGCAGAAATGTCACCCTTCTCACAAATAAATATTCTTATCCAGCTCTATCTGAAATATACATTTACATTTAGTCATTTAGCAGACGTTGTTATCCAAAGCAAAGAAAAAGGGAAACAATCATGGTAAAGTGCGACGAGGTCATGTTAGTGCAGCAGTAAGTACTGTAACAGTACTAGAGGGATAGATTTAGCATGCCCAGCTTTAGAGGAGGTACTCTCTGAGGAGCTGGGTCTATTACAAACAAATAAACAAAAGATATTTTGATGACATACGTCATAAGAAATTATAAATAAGTATAAAAATTTCATATTATCAGATCATTTTAATTGCAGGACTTTCTCATCATCCTCACTGATGATCTGTGTGTTTACTCCTTGTGAACGAAAATAATTTATTTCAGCTGAATGCATAATCTATTATACACTTAGTCACTATAAATGTACCTGAAGATCATATTAAGTTTACCTGTAAACTGTGTGGACCTGCTGATCTAATCATTAATAACTCAATGGTATCAGTATCTCATCAGTCATCACTTTCTTTCCACACACAACCCTTGAATTCAGATAAAACCAGTTTTAAACATCAGTGTAACACTGAACATGCGAGTTCTCCATCTCCTGACAGTTTTGAGCTCCTCATCTTTTATTAAGAGGGGAAAAAGGGTTGCATTCTGGTTTTAGAGAAATTAAGGCCTTGTAAATACTTTCCTTCACTCTGGAAGTGAAAGTGAAAGCAGGAAGCTTCCCTGAGAAGCAGCAATAAACATCCCCCACCCTCCGGCCTGCTGTCATCCCGGGGGCGTAAGGATGACAAACTCCCGAGCAGCGGCGGGGCAGGGGGCCCTTGACCCCCCTTCTGGTCCAGAGCCTTCCCAGCTGTGAACCCCTGCCCGCCCGGCTCCAGGGGCCCCGGTGGTCGAAGTGATCTATTGCCGGTGTCCGTCCGGCCAGAAGCGGGCCGGTCCCGCCTGATCGCGGCGCTCCGGAGGCCCATGTTTAGCCTGATCCAGGAAACAGGCCCTTCCTCCGCTTAAACACGGAGAGACGCTCGGGGACAGACAGCGGCACGCTGCGGGATGCGCACCCCTCCGTCCTCCATCTGAGGAAGGGTAACTGGCAGGTCAACGAGGACGCACATGATATGACGTGTACGCGCACCAGTCGATACTTGGCACCCTATGCGTAATCTAAACCTATGAGTAAAAGCGAACAAAGCGCGCATAACAGGAGCACTGATACTCTTCATCTTCAGCGACCAATGAGATTTTGAACAAATATATTTATATTAAATTTACTTTACAAGAATATTTTGGAGTTTTGGAGTCACAACTGCGAAATGAATTGACTGACTTTGTGCGCAACTTGTGTTTAAAAAAGTTTCAGGGAACCTTTCTGCCTCCATTTGGAGTTAATTCATCAGGGCTGACAGAGGTCGTGTGAGTGGGAACTTTCTCTACATTTTCTGAAGTGAGTTCCTGCAGGACAGCAGAGCTTCTTTTTTTTTCTTTGGGGTGGGGGAGTGTGTGTGTGTGTGTGTGTGTGTGTGTGTGTGTGTATTCTCCAGTTTTCCACTGTTCACATTGGAGAATTGGAGAATACATATCCTTCTTCTTCTCGTTTGAAATGATGGTTTTGGATGGCAAATCAAAAACAGCAAAAAAATAAAATAATAAATACAACACCCCAAAAAGACCCTGATGAGGATACGCGGTTACAGATAGTGGTGGATGGATGCAACATCTTTTGAAGGTTGGATAATTGGAAAGAAGAAAAGAGTTGAAGCCACTCAGAAAGCATTTATTCTAATGGATAATGCATCAAAGATAAAGGAAGCACAAATGTGCTTCAGCGGCCTGTTTAACTTCTTTTATAACAGACGCAGAGAGAAAGTGGCTTTTAATGTCTGGTGTTTTTCTTTTTTCTTTTTTTGTCTTTGGTCTTCAAGAAATACAGCCTGTCTTCTTGGAATAAGCTCTTATTTAATCTCTTGAGTAATATGATGTTTGCAATTGTATTCCACAATGCGTCTGTCTCCAAAGAATATAAATATGTGACAAAACATTGACCTCGAGGTTAATTTCAAGAGTTTCAGTCGAAATTGTGTCCGTTTTGTGCGCTATGCTTCATGATTCTCTAAAAGAAAATCAGAAAATAAATATTATGCAACTAGGAAACTCTTAGCTTTACTTTATAACATTTAAGAGAGAATCGTGAAGCCTTCATTTTCTTCGTGTGTTGCATCTTTTGCTCTTTTTTGTGTATTTATTAATTCCATTTTATACTGCGTAAATGTACACAAATACAGATTTTATATATATGGAAAAAAAATCTACATTTAGTGGCAGTCTGTCGGGTCTTGGTGACCGTTTTGAGACGCTCCAGAGAACCATCCTGACACCCGGACAGAGAGAGACAGAGACTCAGTCCGGGCGTGCATTGCTCAGCCCGCAGTGATTGATGGTTGAAACCCTCGGCAGGTTGTAAAGCAGCCAGGCTGGACGCTGTTTGGGAGATAGAGAGCTGATAAAGGAGAGGGAAAAAAGGGCGAAAGAGGCTCTAATGGTGCAGGAGGGGAATCCGGACTGTCTGCGCCGTGATGGAGTGGTCTGTCTCCACCCTGGAGGCACTAATGCCCCCAGTTTATACACAGACAGACTTCTTTTCAGAGTAGACGGGAGTCACATCATCACTGAGTTTATCTAGGGAAATTATTCATCATAAAAACGCTCAACTCCTCGAAAGCTTTGAGAAAATTAATCCCAGTGGTGTGATAAGACTAAAGAGCCTTAAAAGCTCATTTATTCTTTTATTTCTGGGGACGCCTCTCCCGCCTCTGCATGGATTTCTCATCAAATTAGACCATCAAGCTTCTCTGGAAATTTCTACTTGAGTTAAGAAACAACATGGTCATTAATCAGAGCGCCGTGGCTATAACGACTTGTTTCCTCTGCAGTAATAACAATGGAAGTGGAGGCTTTAGGAGTCGATATACTGGGCGGCGGGTCTCCCTCTCCTTGCATCCACCTCAAGTTTATTCCTCCTTCATCGAGCTACAATATGAGAAACAAAATAACAAAACACACATCTATCACTCTGGAAGGCATTGCCTCCTCTCCCCTGGCGCGTTTATATACAAATCTCCCGGTCTTAATGGTTGCGGGGTGGAGATCATTTACTTTATTTGCATGGTTAAGAAGAAGAAGAAATAGATGGAAAAAAAAACGTTTCGCTCTCGTTTCATTTCCCACATAAATCAGGAATTCCTCTGCCGGTAAAAGTCGGTCGTTTGTCAGCGGAGTCTGGCGTGCCGGGTGACAGAAAACGAGAAACAGAAGTCCCATTAGGTAAACCATTCAACGCCACAATTTATACAGCAGGCCGGGCGGGTTCATAAACAGAGCTGGTTGCGTCATGCAGTGTATTTGGGGTTGTGTGTGAGAGATACAGAGGCCTGTCCCGAACCTTTAACGACTCAGAGCTCCGAATGAGGGCCAAATACATCAGCAGAGAGGAGGCCTGACACCCAAACTTTTTTTTTTTTTTTTTGCGTTTTTGACGAAAAACGCAATTTGTCCTTGATTTATTTTTTATTTTTTTTACACATTAATGTTGGACATAATGATGTAAGAAAAGTTTAGCGTTACTTTGATTTACTAATTACTCGTGTTTCCATAGTAATCGGATAAATCCAGCTGTCATTTTGGAAATTGAGCCGTATTTTGTGGAAAGGCGTGTGTGTGTGTGTGTGGCCGCCGATTGTGTCCTGCTGGGCGGACATAGACGCTACGGATCACTGAGATAGCGTCTTCCCACTCTGCTTAATGGAGCTATTACTGGCTACAAGTCTCTGCTATCTAAACACACGCAAGCACGCGCGATTGCATCCGAGCACGAATCGCCTTTTAGGCCGCTGGCACCGAGACGCGCGAACTTTTACGCACGGCTGCTGGATAGGAGACGAATAGCGGAGAATCAAATTAACTCTCAAGATTTGATTTATTGTTTTGTTTTTTTGTGTGTGTTTACGGGTACTTTGCTTGTTTGGGGAAAAAAACTACTTTTTTTTATTAACAAATCCAAATAAAGTTTATTATTAATCATTTTATAAAGCGATAAACACCCGAGCAGAGTGTGGCTTTCGCACAGGGTGTTTTCATCAGAGCTCTCTTGAATAAATGAAATATTACATGTTGAATGTTGCCATGACAACAATAACAACCACAACAATAACTAGTTTTAGGCGAAATATTGTTTGAGTGTTGTGAGTTTTTTATGTCAAGACAGACAAAATACACCATGAATATATTCCTGAAAACCAAATTAAACGTAAATTTACGATCTACAAGATTACAACATTTTAACGAACCATGGGATCGAGGAACGAGCAATTAAAACTGTATTTCTGTGAGTATTATAGTGTCCGCTCAGACAGGGTCATAACTAATTATAAAGTTACAGAAATATAAATTAGATTGTTATAAGGTCACACTCGTGTCTTCGAATTATGCTTCCCCCCGCACATATTCACAATTTAAGAAAATGAGTTCAAGAAAAGTTAATTTATCTTGTTTACAATTTTAATAAAAAGCTGTAACTTTTACCACACCTTTTATCCTTCATCCAAAACGCGTTTCTTCATCACAAAGACACCAGATTCTGAATATTCGCTCTAAAATGTAATTTTTTATTAAACGTGTGTTTTTTTATGTATTGTTTCACGTTTCCAGACTCTTTCGCACAACATTATGTATATAACACATGTTTAGTAATACAGATTTTGCTCTGGATCTTTCATTTTTTCACTCTTATACTATATTGTTGAGTGCTTATTTCATTAAATTTCGCCTGAACGCTTTGTTGTTTGAGTGCTTATTTCATTAAATTTCGCCTGAACGCTTTGTTGTTTACATAATATAGAGGTTTACAGAACTGCAGCCTAAATTGTTTTGCTCAGTTCATATCATAAACTGATTACATGGAGCCGAGTAACAAAACTATTCCAACACTATGTTTATGTTTACATCTAAATTAGAAGCGTTTTCTTGCTCTATAACATTAAACATAATAAACACCCATTCAGACATCACATCACATCTAAACCCCATTAAAACTGTCCGCTGCCTTAAACACACACACACACACACACACATCGAAGCGGTGGGCTGAGATTATCTCTCCCCTCTCTCCATCCAACCATCCAGAGCCGCCTGGCGCCTCCGCTGGGTCGCAACTGACAGCAGACAAGAAGTGTAGCATTTCCTTTTGTTACCTCACACGCACATGCACGCGCGAACACGCACAGAGAGAGAGAGAGAGAGAGAGAGAGAGAGAGAGAGAGAGAGATAAATACCATGTGTGAATCCATGCAATAACCCACGCCCTGTCCAATAATCCAATAATAATTGAAATAATAGCAAACTGGAAAGTTATAGCCTCTGGACAAATTGCATCAGAATACACACAGACACACACAGAGACACACACACAGACACACACACAGACACACACACAGGCCTTAGACCTCTAAGTACAATAAGCTCTCACTCGCTCACGCTCAGTAATACATGAATTGTATGATGAATGAAATGTATTATATTATTATATTACTATTATTAGTCCAGTATAAATTGAGTTGTTTCATACTCAGTATATTCTCAGGATATTCTGCCTCTAGTGCCTGCAGACATGTTACAAATAGAAAGACTTTGTTGGCAGTAAGAATGCAAAGATAATGCAACAGGACACTAACTTCAAAAGGTGAAGAGACCAAAAATGTATTTTTAAAGTTTAAACTGATGTTACATAATGTATTAATGTGTATAATGTATTAAGGCCATTTAACCCTTCAAACCACTGCGAAGCTTTTGCTCAAATTTAAACTGACTTATCTCTTAGTGTGAAAGATAAAGTTCGAAACAGAAGCTCCACAAAGGTCACTGTCTTTCTTCCGGCTCTGTCAGCACCAATCAGTTTTTACGAGCACAGTCACAGTCCTCTACCAGCTTCCATGCATGGCTCCACATATAATGACAAAACCTTAGAGGACCCAGTCATAATCCCTGAGGTTCACATACAAAACAGAAAAATATTCATAGATACTGTATATACACAAAATCCAGTGAAAGAAGGAGGTATTCTACCAGTCTACAAATGTTTTATTGGATATTGGAGACCAATAAAGAAAAAAGTAGAAGCCAAAGTTTCTATTTTAATGGATAATGAATCAAAGATAAAGAAAGCACAAAGTTTAAGTTTCTCTTTTTTTCTCCTTTGGCCTTAAAAAACTACAGCCTGTCTTTATGGAATGAGCTCATGTTTTATATCTTAAACAATATTATGTTGAATGTATCGCATAATGTATCTGTAGCCAAGACACTTCTATGTAACAAAATGTCAACTCAAACCACAAAGACCTCTAATTGCCATACTAATAATTACTCAAGTCCTTTGGGAGCAAAGGTGGTGATGTTATTAGGAGCTCAGAATGGATGGATGGAGCAGCAAAACATCAGACTTTATCAAAGGAGACTGCTGTTTGTTTTTTATTACAACCAGCCAACACTGGATCTTTTTTTTTTTTTAAGTTATAACTGTAACCATAACAATGAAGGTCGTAAAACAGATTTTTCAACAGTTTTAGAAGGAAGAGATAAGTTATGTCATCCCACAGATAACACGGACAACGGACATATTTTTGGGGTTATTGGAGGACAGGTTGTTAGTACTGGTTCCAGGTGACAAATTGAAAGAGAATTTCAGTATTTTGCAACTGATTTTCTTATGTTTTTGTGTCTCAGTGATAAATATTTTTGGGACTGGTCCAGTATTGGAGTGAGAGCACTGCAGCCAGGACCTGCAAAAGGGAGTGCAATGTGTCCTGGGCAATTGTACATTGTCCATGTACATTATTGTGAAAGTGCTTGTTTTCACCACTGAGCTCAAATTGTTGTATTTGGCAGTATTATAGAAAGGATCATACAGAGCTAGAGGTTTTTGTTAAACAGCAATAATATTACTCTTAATTTCAAACCCACCAAACTCTAAAATATAGTAATTTTATGGTAAAGAACATGCAAATTTCTGGTACTGCTGTCTCGATCCATTACTACCCTACAGATTACACTTTGCAGCCTGTTTTGTAGGTGCCAGCTGCAGCATTCTCTTGCAGTGCATGGACAAGTTTAGAAGATTGTTGTCTCCATTAGTCATATTGTCACAAAAACATAGTAAAAGTTTCCCTTTAAGGTTTTCAGCTTCTTTTAAGGGGTACTTGAAAGTTTTCAGATCAAGGCAAATATGAATTGCACTCTAGTGAATTTGTCCCTCTTGAACTCCCATACAGGCTCAGCTGTTAACATGCTGTGAAGGAAATGTTTGGTTTTCTGTGGTGGATGAACAGTGACATTACTTCAGACTTCATCTGACAGTTCTGCATTATTATGATTTAGTTTACAGTTTGGTGAAATGATTTCAGGTAAAGTTGAGTTGGTCAGGGTTTTCTTTCTTTTCTTTCAGTGTCTTATGTGACAAAATATATGAGGACTCACCTGAACCCCCAGTTTAGAAAACTCATCCTAGAATAACCATCCAACCAGTTAAGTCCTTGAACTAAAACAGTTTTAATTTCTTTCCAAAAAAAAAGCTGCTGTAGAGTTTTGGCCTATGTGACACACAGAAAACACAGCGCTCAGCCTGGCGTCATTGGATTTAATGCTTATTTAAAGTAAATGGAGGCAGCTGTGTGCCAGTCTAAACACTATCCTGCCTTGTTTGGCACTTTTTTACGAGGACGCACTGATGATGATATAGCGTGAATTGGAGAGAGTCGCCAGGGAGTCTACAAGGACAGCAACACATATATCTGTCTGTATTCAGCTTCCATAGATAGAGATGCACATCAGGATATTTACTACCTGCTGGGTTAGACAGTGGAGTGGACACCCAGCCCACGACTCTGAAATACATTTAAGTTTACAGTAAGAAGACATGCACACAAACAGTTGACTCACAACTGATCAGAATTATGATATTATGCTACCAGAGAAAAAAAAACTAAACGTTGTCACTTCTGCCCAGTCAGTCACTGATTTTGTGATTTATTTGTTTATTTTTTGTCATCCAAAATGTTCTTCTCAAATATTGGTATTGTCCCATTAAATTCCAAACTTGTTATTTATTCAAACATATTTTGGCAGTAAGATCTAGACATTTTGCCAGTGTGTAAACAAAGTTGAGGGATTAAGGGTCAGATTGAACACTATTGCAATATGATAAACAGGAATAATTAAAATATACAAACAAGGGACAACAGAGGAACTGAAATGGAGTTTGTGTGTGACACAGCAGAACATAAACTCCTCTTCATGCCATTAAACAGTCCAAACTGACATGATATGACTATGAGGATGTGTTGCCAGTGCTATAGCTATTATGCTGCTCTCACAATGCTGATAGGATTTCCGACATCTACCTTTCAATCCAGCAGCCACAGTACTGTTTGATGCTGATTGATTCCCCATGAACTCTGTACATAAAAATAACTGTGTGTCTTATTTGACTCAAAGTCAATGATGCATGCTAAAGATGTCCAACAATTGATCCTACTTAAAAAAACTGCAAACTTAATTATAAAAGATTCTTTCAGGGTGATTAAGTATATGAGGTCAGTATGTTTTAAGGAACGGTATTATGAAACTTTTCTGAAATCTATTTTTTGTACAAACGTCTTTCTAGACAAGAAGTCAGTTTCACAGAAACCAGCAGAATTTACCAACGCTTTTAGGGAGACATACCTATGACTATGAAGTATAAGAAAGTATGTGGAGTATATGAGAGTGAAGCAAGGTTTTAAGGTCATTGCTGTCATCTTCACTATCTTTATATTTGACAGTTTTTCATCAAAGAATTTATGCCAAAAACTTTTTTTTTCTTCAGAGTGTGTGAGTGTGGCAAAACCTCAAAAACAGCATCCATTTAAAGAATGAACAATAATTAAAACTCCAAATTGAAACAGTTTGATTCCCTTTTATACAACATTACACATTTGATAGGAGAGAGTTGCCTATTTTAAAGGTTGACTTTTTTTTTCAACTAAAAGATATACATTCAAATGGAGGTATTGTAGGATTAATTTAGATAATAATGCAATGAGATTATGTGATCCAGCATTTTAATGATACTTTGCATCTTTTAAAAATGAACCTTTTAAAATCATTGGAAAGTTTTACTGAGTTCGGTTGTCTCCAGTAATTGATGTTTGTCTGAAAAGGTCCTGACAATAGTAATAGTTTATGTAGCACGTTTGTCATAACTGTAATATTCAATACATGAATTGCATGTCCCTGTAAAATGAATTAAAGTGGCTCATTAAACTTTTAACCACACAGGATGTAGAATGAATGTATGTGAAATGTAAATGTTGTCTCCATGTTTTGAATAGATTTTCTAACATCTTACTGTTTTTATAATATTACAGGCTGTTTGTTTAAAGCCGCAGGAGGAGCAGGGGTGACAGAGGCGAGGGGTCCCGCTGGAAAACGGAAAGGGGAGCTGATAGGAGTAGATTAAGCCCGGCTAAAAACGTCAGTTAGTTTTCCTAGAGGAATCTTAATTGCCCCGGGGGGCCCTGCTTATCGACCCAGGGCGGTTATTAATACAACACCCGCGATAAAGAGGACGGAGAGACAACGAGAGAGACCGGCTGCTGCTGGATGGCAGAGCTGCAGCCATCCACGTTTGGTTTGTTTACTGGAGCTTCATAAGAGTTTTTATTATCTTCTGACTGTGTGAAGAATGAAATATGCAAAGCCCAGGCAGACGTTTAATGCCTCTGCTGTTACATAAAATGGGAACTTGCATACTGTATATTTTCTGTTCTGTTTTATACACGTTCCCATGTTGGACAGTCTGACACATTTGGTGTCTTTGGAAACTTTGGCATCTCCTTTAAAATTATGAGTTTCAACACAATATGTCCTTTAGCACAGCAAACTGATATCCGTCTAAAAAATACAAGTGAATCTTTCAGATCTGGGGTTTGGTTATTGTGAGCTCTTTGGAGTCCATGTTGAAACTGAACCTGTCACCATTTGCTGTATTTTTAATTCATTTCTACCACTTTAAGGCACTTAAACCCTTCAACTGAAAGACGGGGAAGGGTGAGTCAGGCATCACTGCGGGGTTTTTCTGTCTTTTCTGTTTTCTGATCTGTCTGTCATTGAATCACTGGGTGAAGTTAAACTACTTCCCACTGACTCTATAATCCCTTGACCTGACCGCTGACCTTGACGTGCCACCGTCCTTTTAGAGAGAGGGCCGCGTGGTGCGCCTCTCCAAAGAGCGCACAGATTAACGCACGAACCAACACAAGGAGCACAATGCACTGATCGACTGTAGGGTGATGAAAACGTCAAATAACATGTTCAAAAATATAGCAAAGCAAGGTAAAAGTATATGTCCCATATCTGCAGACACAGAACAGTGTTTATACTGTGCTTTCTGTAACTAAACCTGTGCGTACAAAAGCTGTTGGGGCAAACTAAGCGAGTACAGAGAGTGGATTTTACAATTCTGTCCACCATATTCATACAAGTCTAACAACAAAACCAGTAGGTGAACATACGTCACGTATGCCCCACCTTCCCTCTTCTCTGACTCTCTCTCTCTCTCCCAAATGCCTCCCTTCCAGGCCACACGGACTTTCCATTTCACACACCCCTCCCCCTGACATCAGAGGAGGCAGAGGCGCTCCTTCGCCCCGGTCCAAACTCAACTTACAAAGCCCGACATTATATCTGTCAGAGAGGAGACCTGCATGGACAAAACCCGGACTAATACCAATGTTTTCGTGCGATTTACGGCGATGAGGGATTCCCGAGGCTTAACGCACCTCCAATTACCAAAGAAGGGGCTATTAAGCTCAATTATTTGTTAGAAATAGAGTGTAAAAGGAGAAAGGGTGTGCATGTTACTCGGCGGGCTTCATTTCCTCGGTGCTGTAGAGCAGGAGCTGGATGACATGATGCTGCAGAGCCCGCTCACCTCCACGCCGTTTTCTGTCAAGGATATCCTCAAGCTGGAGCAGCAGCAGCAGCAGCAGCAGCAACAGCAGTCCGGGTCCTTGGAGCTCCAGCACCGGTCCCACACTCAGCAGTTGACCGGGTCTCCTCCCCAGCAGCATTTCCAAACACCGCCGTCCTGCATGCTCGCCGGGGCCCGGGACAGTCCTTCCTATTCGGACGGGGAGGACAACCTGGCTTACCTAAGCGCGCTGGCGGTGCGGGAGGAGGACCGCGGGGAGACCAGCCTGTCCCCGGACATGTATGTTCATCCCGGCCTGCAGGGAGCCAAGCTGGAAGTCGCCGAGCTGGACGAGCAGGAGAGCAGTGAGTTGAAACACAAGCTGCTACTGTACAGGCCAGACAAAAGGCAACAAAGGACACGTGTAACAATAAATATCAGAGTTAATCCTATTATAATGTTTTATGAGAAAATGTCAAAGTGCTAAAACATTAATCAGAGATGCCAACAGCTTTTTTTTTTTTTTAAGGTGAACTCATTTCTAGTGGCTACAAAATAATTTACATGTTTAGCCACAAAGATAATATGGCTTGTAACCTCAACCAAATTTCAAATGTCACACCACAGTTAGAGAAACGTTCCCTCTGTTACGCACAATGTTCATTTTTGTACATTTGTAACAGATTAATATTCACATAAAAGTTGATTTCACATCTGGGAAAAAGAAAAAATATGTTTTGTGCCCTATTTTGTGCCATTATTTAAATAATCCTGCAGTTTTTGTTTGTTTTGTTTTGTCTTTTACAGCTGATTCTTCCACTTTAAATATGATTTGATAACTTGGTGACCTTAAAGGTGAAACATATTTATAAGCTCAAAATATAAGTTGTGCAAAAGTGAAAAATAGAATGAAAACACATTATCTATAAACTCCTCACAGGCCTGTTGTCGGCTTCATACACCAGATATTATCCCCAATAAAGAGCTATCAAATGGTGGAAGTCAGTATCACCTCGGCCAGGGGCCTGAGACGAATCCAGTAAAGTCTAGAAATGTCAAACACTTTCTAGTGGTTCAGCTGGGCGCCTGTTATGCGGAGACTGTTATGATGTGTGGACCATAAACCGACAATTAGTTTAAAGAGGCTTGTAAAAGAAATGACACCGTGAAGTAGCGCTAATAAACAGTCACAGCCAGACACATCTTCAGCACATGGTACACATAATTATTCATTAGATATAAACAGGTAACAAAAAAAACTAGGGTTTAATCTGCTCAGGGCAAAAAGTGACTAACATTTAAACTATTTGCTTAAAAATACAGTTAGTTAACTTTGAATTTTAGACAACAGATATTTATTTTAAAATGTCAGTGTCTTAAAATGTCAGTGTCTTATTTAATAATTTCTCATCTTTTTATTTATGGTGCACTCACTAAAAACTTTTGTAATTTTACAGGAATTGTAAAGCAAACAAATGTTTGCGTGTTGTCTCTTTTGTTAACAGAGATTTAATGTTCTGTGGCTTCTGCTGAAAATCTACCACAACTTTAAAAAGTTGTAGACTAAAAGAATTGGCATAATTCTCTTTTTTTTACTCAGGGGAGTAACATTTTGTGATAAGACTCCAGGGATATTAATATATTTTATGTAACTTTCCAACCTGCCCAGAGAGCTGTGGCTTGGTGTCCCGGGAGGAGGCATCAGAGGGCGGGCAGGGCGACTCGGAGCGGCCGGTGCAGAAGCAAAGGAGCCGGCGGAGACCCAGGGTGCTCTTCTCCCAGGCCCAGGTCTTCGAGTTGGAGCGTCGTTTCAAGCAGCAGCGCTACCTGTCTGCCCCTGAACGGGAGCACCTGGCGACCACCCTCAAACTCACCTCAAACCAGGTGAAAATCTGGTTCCAGAACCGCCGCTACAAGTGCAAACGGCAACGCCAGGACAAGTCTCTGGAGGCGGCGGGGCAACACCACCCTCCTCCGCCCCGACGCGTCGCCGTGCCGGTGCTGGTCCGAGATGGGAAGCCGTGTTTGGGCGGTGCGCAGAGCTACGCCACTGCTGCTCCATATGGATCCAACCCGTACGGTTATAACGGATACCCAGCATATACATACAACAGCCCTGCTTACAACACCAACTACAGCTGCACGTACACCAGCATCCCTGCCCTGCCTCCGTCCAACACCTCCAATGCCTTCATGAACATGAACTTGGGAAACGTGAGCGGCCTCGGCGGCACCCCACAGGCTCAAACGCACCAAGGGACAGCAGTCGCATCCTGCCAGGGCTCTCTTCAGGGGATCCGGGCCTGGTAGCCTCACCAGAACAGAACTAGTGTCTCTTTTTTTAATGGAGCTCTTTTATTTTGGTCAACTCACAATCTTTTAGAAGTGTGTGTTAACTTGGTCAAAACGCCCCAGAAAACAGTATTGCTTATATAATGGATGGGTTCGCCTGCCAGATGAGATGAAATTTCACTCAGATTTTCGGCTCCTTAAATGCATTACAGCCGAGATCAGTATGCGTAAAGACTCAGTGTCACAGAGTGGCATCGGAACAGTCACAGCATGGGTGAAATTTCGTGATGTGGTCCAGTAGGAATTGTTGGTGTTCTAGTTTGGCACTGTTAGGAGTGAAGCACAGAGGGGGGGATTAAGCACAAGTTTGCGCATTTCTCCTTATTGGAATTCAAAAATATGATTCTTTTTTTTTTTTTTTTTAATGTTTGTTTTTAACATGGTATATTTTAGCTATGGAGAGATTGAATTGCTTTCAAATCTTTTTTTTTTTTTTTTTTTTTGATTCAACAGAGAATTGTTTTAGTCTATTTCACATCTATTCAAATAAATCCGAGAAATGAGAAAAGGTGCGTTTGATTCTGTATTTGGGCAACCAAAAAGATGTGGAAACTTTCTGTGTGCAGAAAGAGAGATGGACATATTACTATTTCAAAGGAAAAATATACACAATATCGTCAGCGAACTGAAATTGTATTATTTCCTGCATAATCAAAACAAATAAGAATCCAAATGATATTGCTCCCAGGCAGGGTCACTGCGACCATAAATGTACGGAGGCAAATTTTGCTCATAAACATATTAAGGGGAGAGCTGCTGGAGGAGGCCAGGCCACAGGAACTCTTTGTCCCGGTGCCAGGCGACGTGAAAGGAGGAAGTTATTCTCCATTTGAGGTCCTTTAAAGGACGCGATTAAGCACCTAAAATGCCCCCGAAGAGCGAGCTGCAGCCGAGGCGGGGAGCTGGAATAATGGCTCTTATTGGATTGTCGGACAAAAGGTGTGTGGTAGGCAGAACCGGGCACTCAGCAAAGACAAAAGCGCACAGGGGCCGTGAGATTGACATCCTAATATTCCCATTTGAGGGACAGGCAGCCGGTTATTCTGCGCAGAGAAGGGGACACGGAGGAAAAATGTGGTCACTTTTGTTCCCCTTTAGGAGGCTTTTTTTGTTCACGGAGAAAAGCTCTCCGAGATCCCCAGCCGTGAGGCTTCGGGGGCAGCCGGGCTGGAGGTGATGGCAGCGGGGAGGCGTTTGTATGAAAGAAGGGGGTATTATTGCTACTAGTTTCACTATTTATCCCAATGAGGAAAATGGACGGGAGAATTTTAAGGGGGAGCTCGATGAGGAGGAGGGAGCGAGGTTCGTGTCCTGTAGGCTATTATTTCAGTTTAAGGGTGTTATTTCAGCTCAGATCGACGTTGTTCTCACAGGTAACAGCCTAATACTGGATTGAAAAACGTCCACGGTGATTATATAAATGTCTAGAAGGGAATTCAACATATATCACAAGAAAAACTCGAATATTATAGTGATTCCACATGATGTTTGTCTAAAAATGTCTTTATTACGCACCACAGAAGAAGGACATTGCATTATATTCTGCTCCGGTTGGAATCAGGCGCAAATGATCTCATTGGAAAGGTCACTTAATTATTCAATAGGCGCAATGATCCCAAAGCAAATGAAAATTTGTTTTTGTTTGGTCAAATTACTCGATTCATTGAGTCGCTCAGAAAATCAATGGAGAAAAAAAAAAGCCCAGCAAACTTTTGATTCCAGTTTCTAGACTGTGCAAACTGGCTGCGCTCTCTTTTTATATTATTGTAAATTTGGTATTTTGTAGACAAAGTATATTTAAAGACGCTGACTGACAGATCGATTTGACTTACAGGAAGTTGTGATGATTATTTTTTCACAATTCTCAGACATTTTATGAACGAAATCCTTTGTTGTATATTGGTAAAATAATAATAGATAAATAGACATAGGACCAACTAGAGTTTGGTGTGGTGTTTGGTTAGAATGGCTCTGAAGCCTAATTGGCACAGTTAATTAGCCATTACGCACCCATTGAGGGCTAAAAAAAAAGATTACACACAGGGAGCAATTTCACACCAAACTTTCGTTTCCTCGTTTAAGGGCCAAAAAACTGACAACTTATTTGCTAGAATAATTCTTAAGAACATAAATTATAATGGAAGTTTTGTGAAAATTATGGAGGAGAAAGCATCAATTGCTGTTTTTCTCTGCGCGTAATTGTTCCTCCGGCCTGAGAACAGTTGTTTCCCAAACCCATTCTTGTATAATTACACCCACATTCATGTCCTAATGTGAGGCAGCAGCTAAGACTGAGACAACAGGAGCCACATTTACTATAGCATCTCCCACTGAAACCTCCAGAACCTCGTTTATAAGGATTCAGATTCAGGTTTCTGGAAAGCAGAGCTGCTCGGATGACTGACAGGAGGTCAGTAGTTCGTCACTATGATAAATTATTCTTTTGGAACAAACTGTCTCACAAACGGTGAATCATCATGGTGCAATATTTTCAGATATGGCGTTCAAGTTTTTATTTTCCTGACTATTTACTCTCCACTATTTACTGGCCACTTTACGCGCATTTTGTTCTTCTACATTAAATAACATTTAAACGAATTTATTAAGACCCACTGGAACAAACAAGCATTAATGGACATTGTTGTTATCGCCCGTGATCGATACGCCTCTCCGGCTCCTTTCCGTGCCAGACAGTCGGTCTCTGGGCCCTGATTGAGATCTGTCAGCCTGAGCTGTTAACCAGCTAATCCCCTGGTTTGGACAAAACAACGTTATAGTCCACCGGAGCAGCAGCCTAATGCCCAATGTCTTCTTACTAATGGGGATTAATTGAGAGGTAAACAGAGCCAGATAAGCCCTAAGCCCTGAGGTGCTGCAGGACAAAGACTGATGGACGCAAATAAAGACGAGACAGAGAGGCGTCCCGCAGGTAAACAAGACTACTGGCTGGGTTACAAGACAGCGAGAATAATACAACGTATAATGATGATGATAATAATTGTAATAATAATAATAATAATAATGATGATGATAATTGTAGATCCACTCCTAATTAATTACAGTAATTGCAATAATTACTATTACTTCATTATGGTGGTGCGATGGGAAGCCCGTTATTTATATTTTTCCACTTTTACATAATAAAATAATAATAATCAAAAATTAACTCCACAATAAATCAGCATAAACTAAAAAAATAAAATAAAACAAAGGTATTCTGCAGCAGAAAATAATAAACACATGACAGTCCATATTTTAAACCAAAGCAACCTGAAACGTTCACTCAAAAAGTGGAAAATACATTTTTATGACAGCATTAACAAAGCTTGTATTAATTTTGCATGGATGTTTTATTGCTTGTACAAGACGTTCCTGTTATTTTGTCCACCCTCTGGATGTCAAATCCATCAGTAAACTTCCTGACCTGCTGGTAATGTTTACCTTGTACTTTAACTTGTACTACAATAATACAGTAATACAGCTGTTTATATTAAGATTGATCTATACTGTTACCATATCTAATTTAAATACTAATTATTCTTTACTCGAGTAAAAGTACCACACCATAAGAAAAGTTCTGCTTTCAAAAAGTAAGAGTATCTAAAGTACAAATTATCCACACCGACCCTTGTCAGTTATTATACATCATGCTACTGGACTAATGTAAACAGCATTTTAGAGTTGAAGCTGGAGAGGTGCAGCTAATTAATAACTACTTTATGTATTTTAGACATCCACTTTTCAAGTAGTCAAGCATTTTGTTTGTTAAATCTTACTCTGAAGTAACTATTAATGAAAAGTACAATATTTTCCTCTAAAATAAGAATAAAATAACAGAAAAAGGAAAAAAACTGAGTGGAGTACCTCAAAGATGTAAATAATCCAACATTTCTAAAAATGCTGTTGTCTACAGGACAAGTTGTGTTTCTACATTATGTCTGCTGCCGGAGCTGGAACAACACTAAATGAATGGTGGTAATAGGAAACGCATGAGATGGCCTTTCATTCTTAACCACATTAACATGTGTCACAGTTTTTTTTTTATATATTATTTGCACCATCTGGTAGCTTGTTGATACAACAGCTAACCACAGCTGCTCTCTGAGTCATCACCCTGTGCACAGTAGTTGTGCGCACATGTGGGTGCGTATTGTTATTATGATTGATTTTAAAATTTGGATTTGTTTAATCCGTCTTAGATTCTGTTCATTTTGTTTTTTTAGATTGACTTACTACAAGGACACAGTTTTAGGGAAGCATGTGAGGGGCTGCACAGCGTCCTGGATCAAACTGTGGCACACAAATCACACTTATGTATGTTTCATTTACATGAGCGCAGGCTCTTAATCTAACCTCCACCGACACAGTCTGTCACACGAAATCAGTGTTTTGCATCTCCACACTGAGGATGTTTCCAAATGTTTATCAGTAATTCAAATATTGTTTTTTTATTATTTCAACAACATATTAAATCTCTGTGTGCATAAAATACTTACCTCGCGTCATTGTCAGTCGATAAAACAGTCATAGCCGGTGTTCGTACGCACTTCAGGTAGTCAGATAGCCCAGAGTCAGAGACGTCACACATCCTGTAGGCAGATATAGTCATGCTGATACTCACATTACTGGGATTTTGCGCCGAAAACATGGACATAAAGTGACACAACGTCTCCTAAAAGTTGTCAGAGGTAATTGTTCCCACACTCATATTACAGTGTGCATTTTCAATGGATATTTTTACAGAAAAGTTTGGCTTTGGTCAGTCATTTTAAAACAAAGATTACATGTATTATCACATTTTAAGGTTAAAAAATAAAAAAAATCATTGTTAGATCTAATATGACCTTTTCTCTTCTTAACAAAACAGTGGAAAATTCCCAAACAGTTAGCAGTCATCTGTTTGATTAAGTTTAAACCAAACATATTTGCAGTGTATAACGTTACCAAGTCACATGTTTACACACACCTAATACTCTATTTTACTCACTATCATGTAGTAACTCCAGGTAGAGCTTAAAAACAGATTCTCCATTTTAGATATAATATAATATTGCTTAAAGGTGTCATGAAACTTTTACAATAACAAAAATAAAAATCCTATATGAGATCATAAAATATACTTTTTTAAAAATGTAAATTTAGACATTTAAATAGTTACAGCCAGAAGATTTACACAAGTGTCACATGTTTATACTCTTTACACATTAAACAAATATAATAAAAGTAAACCTACATTCAGATCCTGCATTATCACCTACAATGTTCAAACAATTCAATGAAAATGATTTGACTCTCACATGAGTATTAAAGCTTTGGTCCAGGATTCGAGAGCTCTGTCGTGTCTAATAAAAATCGTGTGTTAATGTCTTCTCTTTCATTTGACTGAAGAGTGTTTCTTGGCTCACTTGCAGTTTCTGTCATAACACCCACATGTTGTTGCCGACGTTGCCGTACAGTATATGCCGCTCCTCCACTCATATGGCTCTTATGATTGGTCATTAAAGAGCAACACTCCGCCTATCAGAGGACGATCAATGTGCCGCTCGGGCTGCAGTGTTGAGTACTGACAGGCCCAGACAGGCTGCATTCACACACAGAGACACTTCAACTTACAGCAGAGGCACTACGGCATGTATATTACAGTATTGTTACTGTTACTACAACTACAGCTACTACCACTACACTTACCCCTACTAATAATCCTGTTGCTACAGCTGTTGTCACTACTACACTTCATGGCTGGAAAAACTGGTCCAGAGGGTAAAAATGAGCTGATGGTTCCCCCAATAAAGGTCCAATTGAAAGATTTAGGGGGCTCTACTTACAGAATATGGCAGAAATGCAATATAATATTCATAACAATGTTTTAATTAGTGTATAATCACCTAAAAATAAGATAAAAAGAATGTTTTTATTACTTTAGAATAAACCTTTTTATATCTACAAATCCCGCAGGTCCTCTTCCACAGAGTCCACCATGTTGAGCTGCCATGTTAGTACAGTAGCCCAGAATGGACAAACTAAACTAAACACTGGCTTTAAATAGGGAGTTTCACATTTTTTGTGAGTTTTATGGCCACTGCAGTTTCTCATTTATGCTAGGTGGGAAAAGGGTGGGGTGAGGAGGTTGCAATCATTATTTAAACTAAATGCTAAACACTGATTCTTGGATAAACTAAATGAATTTAGGAATATGCAGCAGCACATAAGATACTCAGGGGGTCCTGCATTCAAACAACACAAGGGGCTGTGTTGATGGGGGGGTGCGTTGCTTCAGGCATGAAACCTAAAATACGATCCAGGAAGTTTAGTTTGAGAACAGATCAGTAAAACTGAAGGTTTAGCACTCGGCAAAACACTGCGCAGCCGTTTATAACACTCGCAGACAGGATTTTACAACTCTGCAAAGAAGCAACATTTTTTTCTTTCACTGCAATGATTGGGAGGTCAACAGTAGAAATACAGTGTTTATGTTACAGTGTAATCTAGCAGGAATCATGTTGGATGATGTGTTGCAGTAAAGGTTGAGCCTGGTTCAACTCTGCTACAGGACTTTGGCCACCATTTACTGTACATGAGCATGAGAGGTGTATTTTTTCATGCAGGGCTGTGAGATTTGGCAGCATTATCATTCACTGCAATCGGTGGACTCGCTTAAGGGAGTGAAGTGAATTTGTACTGTTGACCGAAAGCACGTCGTCTTGACCTGTGTTGACCTTTGGTTGGGCGGGAGAGTTCAAAACGAAGGAAGTTGCACCATCCGCTTTTATTTAAGCTCCTCTGTCGGAGTATAAGCTGCTCCATAAAAGAGGAATGGTTTACAGACATTTATGAGACAGGAGTCTTGCAATAAGCTGCAATAGTTTCCTCCATTTCAGGCCTTCCAGTATCTGTTTCATCAAAGGTCAGCACTGTCAAGCCTGCACGTCAAAGTTAACCACAGATGAATGCAAAAATTAGAACAAATGCACTATATATCCATCCAGTGATTTGACTTAAGTAGCTTATTTCTGTTTCCAACACCTTGTACACCACTCTAAACTTATAAATGGTCAAATCTTAAATCCACATTTGTCAAAACTCTGCTTAATATCACTGCTGATCTCTGTGGATTGCAGCCTGTGGGAGTTTGGCTCTTAAATGAGGAATCCACCAATTGAAAATTTGACACCTACAAGCTTTAGTGTAAAGTGCTTTACAGAGACTGCACAGTGTCTTCATAGTCAGCTCACATGTAATGCTTACTGACGTCAGCGTAATAGATTTTGCAATGGACGTGGATGTTTGGAAATGTCTTTTTAACTGGTTTCCCGTGTCCAGGGATGGGAGACGGGAGGAAGGCCAGCCAAGAGAACGCCTTCGGCTCGTCCATCAGCCAGAGATATCTAAATATTTATCCTGTGATCCACATTTATCCATTCACTGGTGCAGCTTTCTGGGTCAAAAACGTTATGTTTCTGGGAAGATACACGAGAATACAGTGTTTATCCAATACTACCCACATAGATTTATCCTAAACTGTCAGGGTTTACAATAACACACATAAATTGCAGAGTGAGTCTCACTAAAAATCATTAGAATCATTAATTTGAGTCGTGCACCAGCTGGGAAAATCTGGGCAGGAGAAGTGAATGAGTAACGTTTTCGCTTCCATCCATGTGCTCTTGAGCAAGGCACTTGAAACAAAGCTAATGAAACCAATTAGCCAACAGTAAGACTGTAAGACTGTGGTTTTTAATCAGGAAAAATGTGGAGCTACAGTGTGAAAGTGAAAGATAAGTGTTGGCTAATTTTACTTGAATTTAAAAATGAAATAGTAACAGCAACCAGCTTTCCCTTTACACCCAGCGGTGCCTCTAGCAGAGGGAAAATATTAATTTTAAGAGGAAATATTTGGGCCTCCATCCACGGGCAGGGTGTGGCATAAAGATCGAACTGAAGGCACTCAAGTGGGTGGTTAAGAATAAGAAGCCTTTAGTAAACATGGGCTGACAAGGCACTCCAAGGAGACAATGCATGTTCATTTTTGTGTTGGTGTATTTTTATGTAGTAGCTCATATTGATTAACGGCCTGATTCCATCCAGTCGAGGGCCTGGATTTTAAACGCCACACCCTATCCACAAATATATTCTCTGTCTTGTAATTATGGAAAATAATGAGTTGGTTAGTATTCAAAAATCTGGATCTTGTACACGCAGATTTAGTGTTTTTCTCATAAAAAGTCCTGTAGAAAAGTCAATGGATAGACTGTTCCCTTCTTTCAAAATCAAACATACTTTCCCCAGTGAACTGTAAGCCATTTAGTATTTCAAGTACTTCAAATAGACTACTTTTTTAGTTAATTTAGTGGCAGGTGGTCTGCAGAGGTCATCACAGCATTTTTACTTAATTCTACTTATTTGTACCAAAAAACTGGAAGAAAGCAGAAAAATTAGTTTTTTTGGTACAAATCAGTAGAATTAAGTAAAAATGTTGTGATGACGTCTATGGACAGTTTTCTTTGGGTGCATCTAGGCTAGTCCAGATTGAAATATCTCAACAAATATTGGTCAATTTGCAGTGAAATTCTTGGTCCCCAGATGATGCTAATGACTTAATGTTGGTAATCCTTTAACTTTTCAAAGAGGTACACCGTTTTTACCATTGAGTGAAATGTTGAATGGATTGTCGGAGAATAAACTGCTTGTTTTGCAAGATGGTGGCTGCTCAATTAGATTTGCATAGACGCTGCTAGGACCAGTTGCAGCAGTTCTCCTAACAGGCTTTGATGAAAGTTTGACGTTGTATGGTTTGTTGATCTGATTGGTTGAAGTTCACCCGTTATAGATGGTAATAGATGGTTCAACGAATCCCTTGGCCTGTATTTTTTGCCCTTTTTCCAGTTTCCAACTATGGTTCAAGTTGCAAAGAGGTTAGGATTCTCCTTAGCAGATATCCCAGATTTCGTTTTAATTTAGTGTAATGGACTAAAATCTCACCAGTCAAAGGAAAGTCTAACAAATGTAGATCCAATTATGTACTAACAGATACACAAAAGGTTTCACGTTGTACACTAGGTTTTCATGTTTTCTGTCAAGTTAAATTTATAAACACATGAACACATTTATCATCCTCAGTGGGTTTCAGGGTGTGTTCCTCTGGAGTGGTACAACTGTAAAACATGCTGGCATGTGGGGGCATTAACACAGCGACATGCCATATTGCTAAACTAAATTATGATTAATGCTGTTTATACTAATGTTCACAGTCATGAAGTGCACATATGGAGTGTGGTATCGTATATATTTGTGTGACCTGCAGGTGAAGCGCCACCGATGTAGAGATTAGAAACTCATGCCACATTTAAAAACCAAAGAAACACCATTTATCAAACCAGCAGGATAGCAGAGAAGCGCGTTGGTTTCAAATCTCTTTCTGTATCTCATATATACTCCTTGGTAATTGTTAGAGGGATGAGCTGAATGTGAGTTGGGTTTCCGTCAACTTATTGTCTTTGTATTTCGTCAACATACACACACGCCTGATGTTGACCTTGGCCCTGACCATATCTGTTGCCATACGCCCTCCAGACGAGGGCCTGACCTCACTTGCTAAGACCTTCCTGTCGTACTAAATGGATAGGCTTACGTTTCAGAGCATCAACGCTGAAAAAGAACAACAGAGGGAGAAAAGGGGATGGAAGGGGGTAAAGTTAGACGAGAGACATGAAAGACAACATTTTAGCTTGTAGGCCGCAGGGAATGACAACAAACACGGGGCCTAGAGTGAAACTTGATCTGCTGGAGAGGTGAGGTGGAGGTGCTGCTTTCTGTCAGTCTGCTTGTGTTTCTCTGTGGAGGTTTTCCTGTCTACCTTTCAACAAGGCATGAAAGCTTAATGTCCACAGAAAAAAATGCAGTAGCCAGTTTTTATCTACGGAAGGCCAGAGAGGACACAAAATACTTATTTTATAATCTCAATCAAAGCTTTTTGTATGGAAGACAAAAGCGGTTGTGCTTGCAGTTATTTTTTATTTTGTTATCTTGAGAAAATCAAGCTTTAAGATAATGAGATGATCAACCCTTTATCACAATAAAACGCCATTACCTTTTATTAGTTATGTTCATCAGAGATCAGGAATGCCATGCCAACAGGAATACACAGCATCTGCAAACACAACTACACATTTATGTGTTGACTTACGAACCCTCCCCGACAGTCATGGCAGTGATCTTAAAGGCTGAAATCAGATGCAATTAAACAATCCAGAACTATATTCATTTTCTCCATAATTATTATCATATAAAATAAGTTTTCTTGTGAATAATTATCTCATTATCTAAAGAAATTGGCTTTTTGTTTAACACTACAATTAAAGTCAAGTTAAATTAACCTGTTATTACAAGGAAAACAAGATTTGTTATCTTGAAATGTCAAAATAATTGACTGGAAATAATGTTATAAAAACATATTTACAAGTACAGATGTTCTCGGCATATATAACTTTGCTGTTCTGTCACCAGCAATTCCAAATATAATTCTACAACTGCAAATCATGTCCTCATAGTTTTTAGTTTATATTTCTAAAATTAAGAAAGTGTACATTTAAAAAAAAAAATCTTATTATAAAATAGAAATCAATCTAATGAAAAGGGAGAGCCGAGTACATGAAACATTTTCATTACAGGGTCAAAACTAATGATTATTTTTAATTCATCCATTAATTTATTATTCTATTTAGTCTATAAAATATTCAGAAAAGCAAAACCTGCCTATCCCCCAAGTTCTTAAACTTGTTTTGTTTGAACAAAAGATAGTTATAATAGAAACATTATGACTTTCCACATCTGACAAACTGAAACATGTGAATGCTGAGGCAGTTTTGCTCTAAACAATTAATAATCAAAACTGTCAACTTTCTGCCAATTAACTAATCAAGGTATTGTTTTAGAATTAGAAAATAAAAAAAATAAAGCGTCACCTCTGGTCTTCTGTAGTTTCCATCAGCTTGTTTCCCGCCTTTAGCAAAACCCTACATAACTACTGCTTCAGGATATTGTCAATGCCATCAGCTACTGTAAATCTTTTAAGGAAAGTTAAGTGCTTTCTTTTTAAGTGTGTCTTTTACAACTTGAGTGTGCTTTTTACAACGTCTTATCTTTGTAGTGTTGGCCATCATTCATACTGGTTATCTTAATGTTGCTGAGATCTGTACATACCTACCAACAGATTTGGCTTGTGTCCAGTGAGTGCTGGCCATGCATTAGTGACTCCTGCTGGTTGGTTGTGACGCCTGCACTGGCTGTCTTGCATCTTGTCTGTTCAACATCTGTAGGAGTTTCTTATTAAACATAAACACTTATTTGGTAATAACCAACATTTATTATTAGTGTCAAAAAGTGTTATGTGTGTCAGTGAAAGTCGGCATGTCTGTTCAGTGTAATAGTGTTTACTTTTTATATGATCATAGTTTATATTTAAATGAGCCTTATTTAAGCATTTTAAACACGTGTTTAAGCAAAGTTCTTGTATAGCTGCTTGTGGCAGCGTTTAACAAGTTGGACTTTTTGTTTTAAATTGAGAAAAGGATTCTATTATAATTTGTATGGTATCCAAAACATGTCATTTAGTATGGGTGCATAAAAAAAGTTGAAAAATAAAAAAGTTATGTCTTTGTTTGTTTTATCTAAAACTCAAAAATGTGTAATGTATGTAAAATTAAGCTTGATAAATGAAATGAATTGAGTATTCAAATAATTTCTCAGTCAATTAATCACTTCAGTTTTTAATAGGAGTGTTATTATTCCCAACAGCCTTGGTCTCACTCAGTTTGCACCCAATGTCATTTTTACTTTTAATTTATCAATTTTGTGCTTTTCAAAGTGTTTTAATGATAAAGTGTGTGTCCTGTGTTGTAACAGCTTCTAGTGCAAAGAACTGTAAGCAAATGAGTGTAAAAAAAAAAGAAAAAAGTGAGATAGTGAAATGTTAGAAATATCTACCACCAAGTACCTCAGACTTTTTTGTCGTAGCATGCGGACCTAAAGAAAGGAGAGAAAAAAGTAAGACAAGTAGACAGGTTGAAGTTCTCTCAGCGCTTGGAGAGCCAGCACCAAGAGAAGACCCTGCTTCTGCGAGGAGCTGCCTTAGCGAGTTTATTTACAATTCACAAAATACAGGTGTTGCTCTCAAACAGTGTTCAAGCATTTCACATTTAGTGTCGTCATCTGACAAGCCACCAGTTTATCTCCTGTTTCTCTCTCTATTGCTCTGTCTTTGGTTTCCTGATCTTGAAACTTGGCTTCACGTGAGGAAAACTCTTACAATCCTTTTTAAATACTCTTAACCCATTGAATTTTTCAGTCTGAATTTAAAATAATCCAGGTTTTCCTGTACTGTTGTTACCTTCCGGATTTTGAATATTTTGTGCACTTTCTACAAAAAACCTCATTTTTTTCCCAGTGCAGCCTTAATAAAACTTGTATGGTTTCATTTTATATAATTCAGCATACAGGTTAGCTTTAAAACTTAGCTGGTTAGAGAGTCTGGGTTCATCTATAATCGCCCATATTTATATATACGTGTATTATGTACAATTTCATCCTGTTTTATGGCTTTAAAACACAATATTACATCTCTATTTGAAAATCTCTTTGTAGTAGTTGTGCGTTGGATATACGGCGGCTAACTGAAGGCTTGTGTTGAAGTAAATTTCCTTTATTCTCTTGACTTAAAGTTACTATGTTTGTCCTAACAGTGATAAAGAGGTTGCTATTAAGTGCTAGGACGCTGTGCGGTTTCAAAGTCATAAAATAAACCTGTGATTGTCTAAGATGAATACAGCTGAATGCTGATTTTGTTCTGTCTGTAATAAAATATTCTTGTTCCAAAACTCTACATATGCACTATGGAGAAAACCAAAAATCCTCAGTTCATAAACGGTTTTCTTGCTGCTGTTCCAGATGCAGAATGTGGCATCTTCTACGTTATGGATATGTTCAACAAAGTTTTCATTGCCCAGCATCAGTCTACATGTTAATGACTCTGTCCAGAGACGATCCGCAGCCTTCAGACGTGCAAAGACACTGAATTGAACTGATTTTATACTGTCCTTTAAAAGGAATCAAATTGTGGTCTGCTAATGAAAAAGAAGCTGTATTTACTTTATGTTACTGCATTTTTCCTTTGAAGGACAGCACAAAGTGGACAGTTCAGTTCGGCTGTGTTGACAGCAAATCTGGTCAGACAATGAGCTCCATGAAATTTAATTTTCTCACATTCATTCATTCATTAATTTTATCACACACACACCTGCTTCATTTGAGTTCTGAATACTTTGAGTAGTATTTTCAATCCGAAACCAGTTCTGACTTCTAAAGAAAAAAAAAAGTTGAATAAATTACAGGCTGTCGCCCACATGAGACGGAAATTTTAGTAATCTGAAGTAACTGTTGCGGTCTTTCTTCCTATTGAGAGTTACTGTACAACAGCTCAAGTATTCAAACTAATCTGCTGATTCTGTAACCTCCAGTTGTTTGTATTACGTGTAGTGGTTGAGCTGGGTGCTCCCTTGTGGTAAATGCTAATATGGTAGCAATACTGTCAAGAAGTGCAACATGTGCAGTTAAGAGAGGGGCTGTTGACCCGGTTTACAGAGCAGTTCTCACTGTAAGTACTTGGATTGGGATCCATTTTTGTTTTGTCTCTGAACTCAGGCGCACTGGATTGCAACTGAGGTCAAAGTGCTGACGTTTGGCGTTAACCGTCTCATCGGTGTAGCCCTTTTATCCTTTTGGGGGTTATGTATATATAAAAAAAATGCTACAATTTCTACACAGTTCATTGGAGGTGAATGTGAACACCCTCAAATTAAACCTAAAAGTCAGCATTTTAACCTCAGTCGTTCTTTTTAACACAATGCACTTGAGTTCTGGGCCAAAACAAAAGTGTCTGAACACCAACACAACTGCACTGTAGGTGGTTGAGGGGAAACTGACTTGCTTTACTTTTACTGTGCGTTAGCTTCTATAAATAATTAGCTTTTTGAAAGCCAATGTGGGGAGTTTGTCAAGTCGAACACAAACATGAAACTTTTAGGCGAGTTTAGGAAAGCGTGACTGACCTGTCTGCAACTTCAAGGCCCTTTTCTTACTGATGGGTAATGCTGGACATTTTGTCACCCCCACGTGTAATAAATAAGTATTCGAGACAAGCAGTCCACTAACAATTGGATGTTTTCTCACCTGCTGTGAACTATGTCAAACTCTACGCGCTTGATTGATCTCAGTAAACAAAACAGAGGTTGACTTATTTTCTCTCAAAGGATCCCCAAAAAATTCTGGGGCCTTTCAAACTTTCAGATGTTTAGAAATCAATACCGATATCAGTGATCGGTACGGTGCAATAAACCTTTGTGTTGCTGATACCCATTCCTAATGCCTGGTGTTTATTTGTCTCCGTCACGATCTCGCAGCCGTTTCTCGTGCTGCCGCTTGGTGATGATGTATTTGAAGAACTCGTAGACGGACCAGCTGATGGCTGTGGAGGGCATCTGGTAGATGACCCGGGCTTGGACACCTTTAAAGAAGGCTGGCATGCCTCCCATTCTGTATACCGTCCGAAAAGCATTGCCCAGGCCGGAGATGTGGCGGCTGCCGGGGGCTGAGGCAGTGGCAGCTCCAACCGCTCCAGCTGCTGTCGCAGCGTTGGCTTGGATCACATGTATGGCCTGAGCCTCCTGTGTGTTGAGGAGGGTCTTGCAGACGTCGAGGGGAGTAGTGGCAGCTGCTGCCAGGGCTCCAGCCAGCGCGCCGGACACAACGTGGGAGGAAGGGTTGTACTGTCTGTGGGGGTTGAGGAGCTCCTGCAGGTACTCGTAGGTCATGAAGTGGAGCGCCTGGAAGGGCACGTTCATGGTCAGCTGGGTGGTGTAGCTGCGGTAGAAAGCGGCTGGGCCCTCGTGCCTCAACATAGACGCCATACAGTCAAGCACGCCGCGGTAAGGGGAGTTGAACATCTGCATTCGCTGTTTCACAACTGATGGGGGAAACAAAGGGGGGAGAGAGAAAATCAGAAGAACTGCGAGGAAGGCAGGAACACTAGACAGGAAGTGACAGTGGTTTTGTCAGATTTAAATTAAATCATAAAAAGATTTATGTTCAGTATTATCTTCTTCACAAAACTCTGTAAAACACTAACTCAGGCCATAAATATGATTGCGATGACAAATACTAAGATAAGTCATCTTATAAATAGATATTTCATAAACTGATTTGTTTGTCCGAGTGACATTTGGGCTGAGTCTCTAGCTCCACCAAGTGTCCTGATGGTAGAATAGCACCATCAAAAGGAGGCTGAGGTGTGTGTGTGTGCGCGAGTGTTCTACCTTCGGCTGGGTTCATGATGGCATCGTGCAGCACTGTGGCCATGCAGCCCGCCACTCCTGCAGGATAGAGAGAACAGTTAAGAGCAGGTTAAAGCCGCAAGTTTCCATCTATACTTTAAGCATGCACCATAAAAACATCAAACTAATACGCATTGTGCTCTGAAACAGACACCCCGGCACAAACGTCCACAGTCTCGGATTGCAATCCAGTCTTCCAGTGTTGTGGCACCAGAGTTGTCGTTGCTGTAGCATGTGCCAGTCGGCTAAGCTGATGAAGTGTCTCTGGTCCAATTTATGAGATCCCCAGTCAGTTACAGTTAAAAATGGAGCGGGATTATTGCCCATCTGTGTGCAAGCAATGTTCAATTGAAGTGGAAACACTTCAAACAATGACAACATGACAACATCAGAATGTGCCAATTAACAGAAAAAGACGAGAAAGGAAGACCTCACAACGTTCAGGCAACCTCTCAATGCAGATTCAGACCAAAGTTACTAATGACAGGAGTGTTTGGATTATAACCGAGATCAATGTCACAGGATTTGAGCAGATGAACAAAGTGCTTGACACTTCTTCACGTGTGCATCTTGACTCAGTTTGCCATGCAGCTCTATAAACGGGCACGACTTGAGGAATTATTAACAGGTCAGCGCTGAAGCATCACTGACATCTGTTTCCGGCAGTTATGGAGTTCACTATTTGGGTTAAGAGTACAGTTGAAAAGTAACAAGTATTAGGTTTGTATGTATGTATCTGTGTGGGCATCTTACCATTAGCAAAATGACTGTTGGCACCAGGATGAATGGCGTCACTGAGCGAGAACTTGATCTTCTCGTAGCAGGCGAAGTAGAGAGCGTGGGCAGGCCCCGCTCCCACCGCCAGCACATTCACACCTCTGATTGGCCGCCACACGCCCTCAGTCCGCACAATCTGCTGCAGGGCGTCCATCACGTTCCTGTAACGCGCTCCTGGCTCGGGGTGCAGGCTCTGCATGCGAGTCTGGAGTGAGAAGAACGGACGCATAAATAAATTAAGACATTAATCCAAATTATTTTCAGGTAGTTGGCAGGGCTTGTAGTCATAATTGCCAACTGCACAGAGCTAGTGAATTATTTTTTGCTTTTCATTCAGTGTTGGAAAAGAAGTAGAAACATGTAGATATTACATCATCAGATATTACATCCCAATTTTAATCACAAAATATTGTTTTTTTATTTATGCTCACTTACAGGTATTAAAGAAAACATGACAAGAGAGTTCAAGTTTCACTGACAGTGCAAGGATCTTACCATAAGACAATAAACCTTTAAGGCAAAACAAGTTTGAGTGACCAGGACAGATAGTAGTTTCACCAGTGTGTCTAATTTTCAAGCAGTGTGTGTTTGTGGGCTGTCCACATCTCACTTTGACAATGTGTTAACTAGAAATCACACAAACTTCAGCCAGCATTCATTTAACGTCTTCATGACTGTGCCTCAACTTTGATAACAGACGGAAACCACCACATCCAGGGCGGCAACCGCAAACCACGAATTAGGAATGCATGAAACCAGGAAGTGGTGCAAAGATACTCAGCATATCGCTTGCATTGCTCAGATAAGGAGCACTGTTTGCACTGCCGACGGTTTGTGTGTAAAGTGACAGAATACAAGAGCAATGAGCCAAACTATGACGCTCCAGGCCAAGCTGGCGCAATCCTCAAACTTTTCACAACATGCAATAAGTAAACTGCCCCGGCCTAGACCTTCCCATCAGAGTTTAATAATTACAGCAAGAGAAGGGAGCACGGCTGCCTCCTGGAGGCTTACACGGACATTCCAGCTCCCCGTTTCTGGGAAATCGTAACTCACATGGAATGTGCACAGTCATCCACAGTGTATTCAGGTCTCCTGGCTTTCCCCCCAGCCTCCCCCTCTTTTTTAATTCATGAAGTGGCTGCCCAACCCAAAACTGAGAGAGAGCGCCAGACAGATCAACCAGAACAGAATCAGGTGTCAGTGTACAAAAAAGACAATACAGAGGGCTCTGTGTTCGTATCACTTTTTCACGTGGTACAGCCTCCTTTATCCTAACAGGGTGGACGAATTAACCGCTTATAGCTGCTCTGAATGTAGAGAACGCTGGAAGGAAAATGGATAATCCATGTGATGTGTCAGAAGTCACATCATGAGCATCTTGACGTGGACTGTACTTTATTTGGACTCTGGGGAAGTACAGTCGTAAATGCAATAAGACAACTTGTCAAGAAAGTACGTCAGACATGCATACAAACAACAGATGTGTGACATATGGGGTTATATTATTACTTGTTATGGGGAAGCGAAGAAGGGCAAGTTAATGCATGCTTTACATTCTGTAGGATTAAAAAAAAGTAATGTGGACTTCTTATGTTGTTGTGTGCCAATGTTTCAGTTATGCCTCATTTCCACTGCATGCTACGGCTGAGCTCGACTGTAACTGTTCTCTTCTTGGTTTTCCATTGGCATCTCCTCAGTCGAAGTTCAAAGCGAGCCACGGTGAAGACGGTGGCGGGAAAACACAGCTATTTGATCAGGGAAATTTTCTCTTGTAAAAGCTGGAACAACCAGTCATCTTATTGTCTGTGCTCTAACGTAGGACTCACAAACTTGTGTTTGTTTGAGCAGCCTCATGTTTCGCTGCCTGCAGCTGTTTCTGGAAGTTTGTCTCCTTGCTGTGAAAAACAGCCTTATGCTGGGAATCAATCGTAACTTCCCTTCAATATCCTGCATTGTTTCCTGTGTTTGTGTCGCTTTGAAGGTTGATGTCGTGGTAATTTCACATGGCCTTTCTATGACGATCGGCAAAGAATCACGCTTAGATTGAGGGAGGAACTATCTGAAATCGAGAAAAGTAACCTGTACCAAAAGTGAGTCTAGCCGAGCGGCACCGTGCAGTAGAAACGAGGCTTTAGGGTCCTATTGCAAGTTTGCCTTTGTCCTGTAGGACAAACCTCTACGTCTGAAACAATGATCATTGAGGCTGTAAGCTAGGATCTAGGTTAGTAACAAAGAGTCTTTGATTGGACGACACAGAAGTAATACTTCATCTCCTAACTACAAAGCCTAGAGAGTCATGTCTCTACAGTGACGCTGTATTGTACCGTAGGTGATTTGAATGTATCTCTGATTCACAGGCTTTCTCAAAGACGGCAAAAAAAACACAGGACCACTATTTCAATTGAAAACCTGTGTTTGGTTTGAACTCGACTGAACCCACCTGAATCTGACTGAACTGTGTCAACACATCTGACAATGTTGTAAGAGTACAAGGAGTGCTTGGTTTTGAGCAGAGTTTGACCAATAGATCTGTATGCCAATTTGATTTGATTTCTAGTTGTTTACTGTTTCGGTGTTAAAGTGTAAAATATTCTATCTGCATCTTTGACACAAGTATTTGATAGCTTTGTTTGAAGGATCATTGCAAAAACTGTGCTTATTTAAAAAATATTGGATAATATTTTTTTTACTACCCAATACGTTGTGAGGAACGGGAAGGAAGGAAATAAAAAGAGAATAAACTTAAGTAAATAAAAGTGGTGGCCAATCTGCTGTAGGAAGCAAAGATTGTGAAAATTAAGAAATCTTGAGATGGGGAAGTTGTACGCAAAACATTACTGTAATACAAAAAAACTTCCTTGACTTAAAAAGTACTTCCTTATTTTTCTTTATCTTTGTGGCTGAAACAGGCTGGACAAGGGTGGGGGAAGGCAAAAAAATGAAAAGAAAAGAGGCCATTAAACAACTTTCTTTTAACGTTAGAAACACACCTATAGTGTTTTTTTTCCACATTTGTACTAATTTAATTCTGACAATTACAAGGTCACCAGGGCTCGCAAAACAAAACTCATCCTAGTTTTCCTTTTTCGCAGACAGGGATTTTATAATCTAAGATCCTGGCAGGGGTGTGGATTTCCCAGGAATGGGGAATTAATGTCAACATGTACCCAGGAAGCCGTTTTAACAAAGAATTATCAAAATGAACTTCACAATAATAATTCAGTTTGTTCACAGTGTGACCAGTTAAAATGATTACATTAAAACAACACAAAGACAATCTGCTGCGCACTGTGTGACTCTGATGCAATGATTTGCAGCTCTTGTAAACACAGACGTTGGGAGGTTCGAAGCCATTTTGCTGAAAATGTGATAAACTAGATGAGCTATTCATCAAAGAATTCGTTATGAACAAGAGCTTTGTTTAATCACTGTTAACTGTTTGTTCATTGTCTTCTGATACAACATCAGCAACTTAATACCAGACAGGACAGAAAGCACTTAAAATAAAGACAACTGGTCACAGACATCAGGACTCTCATGTCAACAAATGCCATTTAAGCATTTAATTCTAATTCATGGGTCCTTGATGACAAGTGAGATTACTGTGCGAGTCCAGCAGCTTTTGACAACAGATTTTAGTATTGAGGTATGTTTGGAGTTAACTTTCCAAAGCTGGAATAAGTAAGCGTGGCTAGTTTGGTTTTCCTTTCCTTGGGGCTCAGTACAGTAGACAGTTCCTGAAAAATCTGTAGTGTTGCAAATCGAAACTAATGACTAACACTGTTGAGAAATTAAAAGTTCTGCTTTGATTTTGTACAACAGGAAACTAGATAGAAAATAGATGTAAGCTAAACTTTTTTTTCCTCCTGGGGATGATCCAACTCCACTTGTGTGATCTCTTACATGATTTCTGTGCGCTGCGTATGGAGAGTACTACTTTGTTTGTATGTAAGGTTTTAATTAAAACACAGTGAGGAAGTCATGAACACAGAGAGAGGTTACGGTGAAACTTCATAACTGTCATATAACAACTGTCCTCACATAAAGTGCGACCATGTAGTGAAACGTGTGTGTAGATCACTGCCCCTTCATCAGCATGAGGGGTAATCATAAAACTGTTCAGTCATGTCACCTATAATATAATAAATTATACGGACACACAGGTGAGTGACTGATGACCCATTTGTGTTAATCATCCACCAGGACACTGGTTCATCTTCCCAATAAAAACTTTCCACATTGAATCATCTGTGATGTCGTGCTTCCTTTTGTCCTTTTCATCAAACTTCACTAATGCGACACTTCAAAATCCATCGTGGAAACACATTTAAAACAGAGACCATGCTAATTAAAATCAAAATGTGTTCATGTTTTCCATTAATTGTTGAAATCTACGTGTCGTTTTGTTTTTCTAACCAGTTCTCTGACTTGTCTTTACCTCACAGAACCTGTCTGTGTGTCCAGAGGATGAGTCTGTCTATAATACTATGACCTCCCTCAGTGTCAAACAAGGTAATCTATTACTTCTTGTATTATCAAAACGTAGAGAGCGAGGAGGAGCATAGCAGTACTGCAGTGATAGTACAACGTGGCAGCTGCAGTAAATCAACTCATAACTCATGAAGAAATATGTATACATCTTTAGTTTAGTGGATTTATCTCAGAGGAAAGTCAGACGTGTCCGATAATGGAACTCTAGCCAGGAAGGGCAACTGCCGCTTTAAGCTTGTGAGCTAACGTATGTAGCCAAGTTAGCCGAGACGCAGCTGTCAAAGTGTTTGTTATTATGACACAAACATCTGGCTACGTGAAAGCAGGGGGTAAGATTTAAAAAAAGAAGTTAAAACCCACCCGTGTTGGGGTTTTATAATGTGCCCACGTCGCGTTATTTCCTGTTTGGATACCGTGAGTTAGTTAACTGACCTCTGTTAGCTTGCCTAACGCCACTCGAGCTCAGGCTTGTATCGCGGCCTGCTTTCACTGTGACATAAACACGGCCTAAAACACATTTCAAAAAGGAGCAATGTGTTGCTTTTATCTGCTTTTTGTACCTTGACACAGTCGATGGGATACATAAGGCAGTGCTCCATGATTCCAGCCACGGATCCTGCCAGCATGTGTGTGCTGGTGGCTGCTCCTTGGGGCAGTCCTTCATAGTCTATTTCTGGCTCCACAGAGGTCGAGGGCTCCGGAGTTGCTCGATGCAACACCGGTGCAAAGTCATGTCCCCCTGTCATTCTTGGTGAAAGAGACCCGACAAATCCCCCCGTGACATCCAGGACTCTGCCATCCAGCCATCGGAAGCCTGCACCGCCTGGAGCGCCTGTGACCCGGCTGTCGACGCCCGGTGTTTCCATGGACGCCCGCCGGGACAAGCCGTCCGCTTCCATTCAAGGGAGGAAAAGATTTAAGTCCTTTAACTCTGTTGAAGTCGATGTTTTCAGCGACCCGCCTGTTGGTATAGTTTTTCCCGGCAGTTCAGCGTCCCAAGTCTTGGCGGGTGGCTGCTGCTGCGCGGTAGGCAGCTGTGCAGAGTCCGGAAACCGGGAGAGTCTAGGCGGGTAGGATCTTAGTGGGTTTGTCAGCGAGTCACGCTTTAAGTTAAAGCTGATTGGACAGGCGGGCTGTCAATCACCTACAGCTCATTCTATTGGCCAAAATCGGTCTTAAAAATGAGGCGGGCACATGACGTTGCTGGGGTTCACGTCAGTGGGTGTTCATGGTTTTGTAACACGCTGAAGTCACATGTGTGTACGGGAAGTGGATTTTACGAGTTTATGGGCAACCATAAAAATGCATCATTTGGGAAAAGTATAAAAGTATAGAGATAGATAATAATAATTTTCTCATGAGTAGTCCTCATGTAAAGAAGTAAATTCCAAGTAAATTTGAGTTGATCAGACTGAAACAATTATGAGCACATTAGACCAACTAACTATAGTTTGTCAATGCGTTAATCTGCTGGCACTCCCCTCAGATATCACATCGAGACATGTTATTCATGGAGTTCATACACTTTTCACTCATTAAATTTCCTCCACATGCCTTCCAAAGAAAACTGCGCACTTTGTAAAGTCCGCAAAGAAGGTCGATTAATCCAATTTAGGGCTTACATACTATTATTAAATTACCACTCTTTCTATTTACAAATGCAAAGTATGTTTGTAATTAACACGTATCATCACCTAGGGTGCACACTATAACATCGTACATATGTTTAAAGCTACTTCAACTATTTTACCTGGAGGAGGAATTCTAACAAGCATGATCAATTAATCAAAAAATTGACAGACAGACAGACAGACAGACAGACAGACAGATAGATAGATATACTTTATTTATCCCAGAAATTACAGAAATTACAAAATGTGTTAGTCCAAAATAATCCACATGCCTCAGAACAGTCAACTTTAAGATGCAACATCATTCCAAATTTCCAAATATTTAAGAAATAACTCAACAACATTGAGGTAGTTAAAGTTTCTGCAAGTCTCTAAATTTACTTTATTCATTAAAACCCGAGTTTAAAATGCATCATGGGATAAAATCTGGACAGAACAAAGTGTATTTTAGTATATTTAGTATTCTACTCTCTCTAGTTCACCACCATAGACATAATAATATAATATATATTATTATGTCTACGGTCACCCCTCTGTCTTGTAGTGGTGGTTTTTCCCACAGCTTTGAACGCAGCACGCCCGGAGACGTTTCTGATGACGTATCACTCGGGCCGAGCGGCCCGGAGACGTTTCTGATGACGTATCACTCGGGCCGAGCGGAAGTCGGTCGGGTTGTTTCGGTCATTTCCTCCCGTTAGCCTGGTCGTCTTGGTTTAAAAATTTAATCTCCGTGAAGTGAAGCGAGAGAAGAAAACATCTTAGCGTCGTTTCTGTCGACGGGCTGTACCGTCATGGCAGAGGAGAGGCGCGTTTAGGTGAGTGACAGCACACGGACGGACTTTACCGTTGTGAGTAGTTCAGGAACCGTTAACCGGTTTGTAACTGAACAGCTGCTAACTCACAATAATGGATAAAATCAGCCAGATTGAAGCGAAGCTGGAAAACATGTCAGATCATCTTCGTGTGTCGTTTGTAGAGGCCAACCGTGGTGTTTTTTTTTTATCTTAACTGTGGATTAAGTCAATCGCTCAACTATTAGGCAATACAGTCTCTTTAAAGGGCTGTCAGCACTGTTTAATCTCTTGGTTCCTTCAGGCAGGAGACAAACATCAACTCTGGACAGGATCCTGATCACACTGCAGACACCATGAGGTGACGACTGTGAAATCTTGTACTTTTTTTTTTTGCCAACGTGAACATATGGCAAGGTAAGAAACTGATAACAACCTCTGATGTAACTTTGACTCAAACTCAGCTCTGCTCCACAGTGTTTATAGTAGTAAATGATTGTGCTCTTCCTCCACAGGATCACTTTTTCCTGCCTGCCGGCCTCCTGGTACTGCAGCGTGTCCCTGCTGTCTCTGGGCTGTGCTCCCAGGCAGAGGCTGCTGCTCCTGCTGATACTCTTCATCACTTCTGCCACCCTCCTCCTGGGAACCTACCAGAGGCAGCTATGGGGCTCGCAGCGACGGCCCAAGGCCCGAGTCAACATGTGAGTAGTAGAGAGTCACGATGTTGGGACGAGCTGGAGAATTCTGCACAAACATGATCTGTAGGACGTGTTGCTTTGGAGCTGGAGGGAGAGGCGGTCTAGCTCTGGTTCTGGGTCCACCTCGTTCATTTGGAAAGTGTGTAAAAGTGTAGTGCTTCTATATAAATCACTAGGTCCCAAGTAGATATGCACCGTCAACAAGGACTAAGAGATACAGCATACATTTAAAGAGGATCCTGAAAACAAAAGTGACCTTTCTTTGTAAAATAATACACATGGGAGCATGTTAACTATCAGTTATTGTCTTTAATCCAACCACAACGAGGGCCGTGATGGGATTAACTGACACACAGATGTGCCGCAATCACACATTGCTCCAGCAGTAACACTAATTACAAGTTTAATTCAAGAAATTCACCGTATACATGGTTCCCACAGGTCCCTGAAATCACTGAAATGTGTGAATTTGAGGGGAAAAAAGTAAGTTTATAATTTATGCTACAACACAGTTGAGAATTGTTCACATATTAAAGGCTCTCTACAGTAATTTATGCCTCTTTAATTTAGTCCCTGAGCTCCTATAAAGCCTGTTAGTTTTCTTTAAATGTTGGAACAGTAATTAACCTTCATTTATGTATTAAACTATGCCTAGGGCCTTGGCATTGATGGAAGTGGGCCTTGAATTTGACATTTATGAAGGTGTGGGAACCCTGCTTATTTATTTATTTTAAATGCTGTTTCAACCTGGATATAATTCAGATTTTCTTCTTTGCATATGATGTTTGATTTCACATGAACTTGTATGAAGACTGGAAACTTCTTGGTAAACATAACGAGCTGATAACCAGCTCGATCAGAACAGGTTATCACATTTGTTTTTGAAGCCAGACAGCTCAAAGTCACACAAACTCGTTTTATGTGACTTACTGCAGGTGCTTTTTTTTTTTTTTGGCGACCAAGGACAAATACACAAAGTTACACATGACACATGATGACTTGTATGAGCCAAAGGCTCCTGCAGATGGGTCCTGTAGATTAACCAGCATAAAAATAAACTATCAATCCATTCACTCATGCCCTTCTTTTAAAACACAGTATATAAACACTGTTTCTCATCCTGTGTCTGTTCTCCAGGTACCTCTCCCTCGCAGAGTCCATGGAGGCCACTGACGTTCTCAACCCTGCTCTGAATTACGGGATCGTGGTGGACTGTGGCAGCAGTGGTTCTCGGGTCTTTGTGTACTACTGGCCGCCACATAACGGGAACCCTCACACCCTGCTGGACATCAGACAGATGAAGGACCACGACCGCAAACCAGTCGTCAAAAAGATCAAACCTGGTGAGGAAGCAGCTTGCTGGTAGTTTGTCACAGCGGTATTTGTTTGCGTTTTGTCACATGTCATACATTGTTTAAAAGTCTTGCACACAAACAAACAACAACTGACAGCTGACTGGATCTTGGCTTGCTGACAACTCTAACCTTTTTCACCACCGTCTCAGACAGTCCTGATGTAAATGCTGTTTGTCCCAAATATAAAATGGCTGCTTTTCTAATTCTATATATAAAAAAAAAAGATATTAATAAGAGAATGAAATTAGAAATCTGCGCACATCAATAAAACATTTGTTGCACATACAGTACATTCATGTAGTTCATCAGTGTTTTGTAACATCTGTAAACTTTGTGTTCATGGATTCACCTACATTTCTCCCAAAATTAGTTTTTTTTTAATCGTCCCTGATCATTTTATTTTTCTGTCCGCTGGATGGCATGGACACCCTTCAGTTAGAGCCCTGGGATTTAAATTTGTATTTCCATACATGAATGTCTCTACTGTCCTCCGTGGACAACTGTAGTGCCTTTGTGCATTACAGACTCATTCTTTCCAGCGCATTCTTGGAAAGAAAATGGACCTCAAGAATGAGCCAAGCCAAAGGCAGCAACTCTCAGTTTCTCTTTTTATATAATTTCAGCGATTTTATTTTTTAATCATGTAAAACTAAACTTAAACCATAATTATATGTGTTGTGCAGATGCAGCATGATTTGTGGAGGAGGGGAAAAGGACATTTTGGAACAAACAAACTGTGTGTTCTTATTGTGTGACAATGAAACAATGGTCCCATTGAGGCGCAGACAGGTTCACTTAGGTGCCAGTATGAGGATAATTACTAATCATAATCTGTCCGTTTGGTTCACGGCCAAAAATGTAAAAGATTGTGTGAAAGAAAGTACAGAGACAGACAGATTCGATACACAAGGTCTGTTCCAGGAGAAGCAGTTAAAGGCTACGTGGCACTTTGTACCCTGGGGCATAATGTAAACATCCTTTATTGAAGAACCTGTTCTTCCACCAGGTGGCAGACAGACACAGCAAGAGACTGGCTTTCTCAGACACATCGGTATCAGCCTAGAAAAACAGTACCACAGGTTCCAACATGAAATCATTTTACTCAGATTTTCTGAAATTGTTTACTGTCACAAAGGACTGACGAAAGCTGAAATCAGAATTTGGACAATTTTTCTTTAAAAAAATGTCTCAAAATGATTAGTTGAGAACGAATCAACTAGTTGTTACAACATTAAAGATGGCGTTAAAGAGATTGGTCATTTCAGTATGGGTATTATAGTTAGTGTTCGGTTTTACTCTTTACCTAAAATTGTGTGTGTTGGTGGTTCTCTCAGGTATCTCCACCCTGGCGAAGACACCGGCACAGGCCAGCGACTACCTCCATCCTCTCCTCAGCTTCGCTGCTGCTCACGTCCCACAGAACAAACACAAAGAGACACCACTTTACATCCTCTGTACTGCTGGCATGAGGCTGCTGCCAGAGAGGTACACAGAACAGCATGTGATATTGTAGCGTGCTGGGTGGTTTTTCAAAAACCTAGTACTACGTTTACTTTATGTAGCGCAAACTAAAACTGATTAATACAACAGATATAAATCCTTCCTTCAGTTTTCTTGAAGCTGTTTCAGAGGGGTGATTTTGGTGGGTGTAGTTTGTGGTGCTGTTAAACTTACATTATACAGAGAGGTGCTTCTGTCTGCCTACCGTCAGTGATATAAACGGGTTTGACAAAATAAAAAAACGCCTACCTCAGTAGAACACAATTCAACACCACCACAAACATAACGTACGTCATCGTCATATGTATAAACTTAAGTTATTCTCTGTTTCTTGTTCTATTCACGCTCTCGCACTGTGTCTGTTTTTCTGTCATTTGTTGGTGCATGAAACATTTCGTGTGTCTCTGTATGTAGCCAGCAGGCAGCCATCTTAGAAGACCTGGTCACTGATGTTCCCCTGGAGTTTGACTTCCTGTTTTCCCGTTCCCATGCTGAGGTCATCTCTGGGAAACAGGAAGGTGAGATGATTTGTTTGTTGCTTAGTACGATGCTATTATCAGTTTCCACTGGCCTAAGTGTATATTTACTAAATTAAGAGAATGCAGCAGTCATTTCTAACTGCCACCCGCTTGTTTTTTGTGTCTCCTCATCGTCGTTATGATGACCTGTTCCTGTTGCCTCTCAACCCCGAAGGAGTGTATGCATGGATTGGCATTAATTTTGTGTTGGGCCGGTTTGATCATGCTGATGAGGGTGAGTGTGACAGTTTAATGTTAACAAGACGCGTCTGAAACTGACTTGTTGTTTTGGTTTTACGATGCTTCCTTGTTCAGTGACATATTCTTTTACAAGCACAAAATAACATAACAAAACTAATTTATCGTTTTTCAGAGGATGCCACAGTTGAAGTAACAACAGGGTCTCAGAACCAGCAGCCAATCAGCAGGCGGCGCACAGTGGGCATCATAGATATGGGTGGAGCTTCCTTGCAGATAGCCTATGAGGTGCCCAGCGCCATCACCTTCAGTTCACCACAGGAAGTAAGGACGAGCACTGAGACATCTGTTAACGGTGTTAACTACTCCTACTCCAAAAAAACATGTCATACTTAATTAATCTGCCCATTATTTTTTAAATTAATAATTAAAATCACAATATCCAGACAAACTGTCCAAAACGTGTTAGTCCAGACAGTTGGTCTGATCTTCAGTAATGTGATGTCTCTGTGTTTTTCAGGAGGAGGCAGGGAAGAGCGTCCTTGCAGAGTTTAATTTGGGTTGTGATGTTGAGCACACACAACATGTTTACAGAGTGTACGTCACCACGTTCCTCGGCTTCGGAGGAAACATGGCCAGGCAGCGTTACGAGGACCAGCTGGTCAACAACACGCTGGCAAAGAACAGGTTCAGACTTACATATACAAACATACACACTCTGCATGTCTCTTTTATTTTATTGCAACTTCTATGACTAAAAAATGATACGATATGACTGTGGTCTAGGTGAATTGTAGCCTCTTTCTTTCTTTTTATCAATAGTATTCTTAAAAATCAAGTCTACATTTCTCAACCAGGTGGTACATTATGTAAAATATAGTTTACAAGCAGGTCAGTGGAGGCAGTCTGTTGTTAATGGTAATTATGCTAATATATCCAAATGAATATGGTAATTAAACATTGTAAAGATGCTGTAATTGATAAAGATGTAAATACTTAACCTCTCCCTTTCTAGTGCTTCTAAAAAAAACATTTCATGTTCCTGTTTGTCCAGGTTTCTGACCACGCAGACAGGCCTGAACGAAGACAAGCCATACCTGGATCCCTGTCTGCCAGCCGGTCTGTCAGACACAGCTGTGAGAGATAACAACACGTTATACTTGCGGGGTCAGGGTGACTGGACGCGGTGTCAAGAGGTCGTTCGACCCTTCCTGGGCCTTCACAACGGCACCATGTCACCAGGGGGCGTATACCAGGTATGATGGAAGAAAAAACACACATCAAGAAGAGATTGTACCTTTAATATAAGTGTGTTATTGTAAGCATAATGATATGGCGGCATGATATCTTAACATTTTGGTAAGCCAAATAAAAAAACATGTTCATTTAGATGTTTTTCCTTCATTTGATGATTGTTTTTAATCTCTTTCACCTGCCCCTCTTTATAACGTGGGCAGTATGTCCACTCACTGGACAACCTGCTTTGATTCCTCACAAAGCAGACGTGCCAAAAAATAAAGTGTAATCCCATGTTGTTGCTTTTTTTCAGGCTCCTATCAACTTTAGCAACAGTGAGTTCTACGGCTTCTCCGAGTTTTTTTACTGTACGGAGGACGTGCTGAGGTTGGGAGGACAGTATGACAGCGAGAAATACTCCCGAGCTGCTATGGTATCCAGACGTAGTCTTTTCATGAGTAACTGAAAAAATGTCTTTGTTTGTAGAAAGTTACCAAGTTGTTTTTTTTGTTTTTTTTTCCTGCAGGACTTCTGTTCCACCAAGTGGTCGACACTGAAACAGCGTCTGGACAATAAACTTTTTTCTCAGCAGGCCGACCTCGGCAGACTTAAGTAAGTAAAAAACACACACACACACCAATGAGAACTCTTCTGTGTGTAGAAAAAGAAATTGTAACTTTGTGCGTTTGATATAAGCTTTGTTTCTCTCCAAATGTTTCACAAACAGAGGAAGTCTTCTGATGCCATACTTCAAAACGTGCATCAAAATACATTTATAGAAATATTGTTCTGTCATAATATATCAGTGCTAAAGAAAATGATGCACATTGTCTTTAGGTATTGGTGTTGGTTTTGCTATTAAAAATCATTATTTAACGGGTGCAGCAAGCAACAGTTTTGTTTATACATGTTGCATATCAATTAGTCACAAAGTCACCAATTTACATTTAGCAGATTCTCCACAAGGAGGTGCTGTTTAGTCATTGTCGTCTTACTTCTACACCTAACCTGCACCACCAAGAGGAAAGGAAAGAAGCTGCTGCATGTGTAGACATGTCAATAACACCACCTACAGGCAAAGAAAGCTTTTGTAAGCTTTGGCAGGGACTTGATTGATTTTTGGACAGCTAACACTTCAGCTGAGCCAAGGTGTTAATTGTCTTGAAATGCAGTTAGAGCTAAGCGTTCTAGCAGTGAACAACAGATGAAAATGACACAGGTGTAACTCAGATATTAAGCACCAAAGACTGACATAACAAACAAAAACGTAAACCAGGTAATATTTTAACATTTTACACGTTTAAAATAAAACAACAGCTTTAAGTGAACATTTTGAAGTAATAGTTTTTCTTGCCTGTAGGTGGCATTGGTTGGTCTGAAACTGTGTGAGGTGCAGCTGTCTCATGTTTACTGTCCCTTTTGCAGGTATCAGTGCTTCAAGTCTGCCTGGATGTACGAGGTGTTGCACTCAGGCTTCCGTTTCCCCACCAACTACGCGAGTCTGAAAACAGCCCAGCTAGTTTATGACAAGGAGGTCCAGTGGACTCTGGGAGCCATCCTGTTTAAAACCCGCTTCCTGCCTCTCAGGTAACTCAAGAATTACAACACATACAGTACATATATCCATAACACCTCTGAAAAATCTGAAAAGTTAAATATATCCTTCTTTCAGGGGAATAGATATAATTTGCATCTCATTAACACTGTCACGACAATAGCTGCTGTTTATTTCCTGTAACATCTTCACCTTTTAAGTTCAGGAAACCGAATTATAAAATGGAAATTTTGTGACGTAAAGGAAGAAAACATACTAGCCTTTCATCCATCATCTGTCAGGGTGTGTCTTCCTTCTGCTGCACTCAAGTGGAACATATTTCTATTTCTTCATGAGACGTAAATGAAACCAAAACTAAATTGAATTTTAGGCAATGGAAAATATGCTCTCACTGTACTTTTACAATTAATACTCCTTACAATGAATTGTGATTTCTTGTTTTGAAAAGTTTCCACAACATATAACAACAATAACATGATTATTAAGTTAGCTTATTCAATTTAAATTTCTAATTAACTCTAATGAACTTCAAAACACGCAGGTTGAGGTTAACATTTTGCCATAAAACATTACAGAAAACACATAGTGTATGGGACAAGTGGATGACAGAACACACGCAGATACTGTTATCATTGCGTTCATCAGTAAGGATTAGTATCAGGTTGTTTGTTTTGTATGAAACATGTGCCAGTGTGTCATGTTCATGTCTTCTGCTGCCCTTCGTGTCGTCTCCAGGGACCTGCGGCAGGAAACATTGCGGCAGAGCCACCCCAGCTGGCTGCGCTCCTCCTTCGTCTACAACCACCACCTGTTCTCACTCTGCATCCTGGTGGTGGTGCTGGCCATCCTGCTTTACATCCTACGCCTGCGCAGGATCCACCAGCGAGAGCAGCGGCAGGCCGAGGTCTTGAACCTCATCTGGGCTGAGGAGGGAGAAGCCCTCCTTCCCTGAAAGATACGTCTGTGATGGGGCATTACACACCGATATCCCGCAGGGTCTTTTGTCCTCCATGACATGTTTGGCTTTTGGAACCAATCCACAATACAAAAACTAAGTAATGTGAGTATGGAGGGCAAATACACAACCTGGAACTCACTCACCAGCCGAGGGTGTGACTTCGCCTATGAGGACATATGGGAAGACCCATATATTTTATTGTGGGGAAAGACATCACAGTACAGAGACACTTTAATGAGCCTGGAAATCAAACAGCTCTGTACATTCTTTGATCGTGCAGCTTTAAACACAGAGCCAATCTCAGGCTGGAAAGATCTTCTCTGTGTTTACTTACTTCTCTGTAAGACTATTTTAGAAAAGAGGAATCAGCTCGGCAGAGTTCGTACCTCAGATCCAAAGCCATGTTTCAGCTTTGTCTAATGGGTAGTCTGGACAGTTATCCTGGATTCAGTGGGTTGATAAGTGCTGAACAAGAAGACAGAGGTGGTAATACTCTCCAACAAAGGATTATGGATTTGAAGACTTGTATTTTAGCTGTCTGAAGGCGCAGCAGAAAGAAAAGCAGCCCATCCACCCAATTAGGATTCATATATTTCTTTCCACGAAGAAGCCATATTAGTCGGTCTGTTCACAGTGAAACGCAACCAGTTCTATGGCCATTCATCACGACATGACAGCCTCGCTGTACTTTCAGGCTCTGTTTATGTCATTTATTATGGCTGATAGAGATGGGGAATATTCCCGTGTTGTCACTAGATACAAGACTCATTTGATGAATAAAAATGCATTGCATTGACAATGCACTCATTTTATATAACAATATACAATTTGTTGTGCTGTAACAGGAGTGTGATGGAACCTTCAGCATGCTAATTTTACTTCATTTTTTATATTAAAACGTTAATTTATCTTCAAGTACAGCAGAGTTTAACAGTCCAAACCGAGACTGGAGAAAGCCGGGCCTGAAAATTGACATTTATGCCACTTGTGAAGAAGATCTGGATCCTTGTTTTTTAGTTATCTGCCAGAGATTGTATGACTTCCTAAACGTAATATTGCATCACTGGTGCTCCAAATATTTCTTGTGCACGTGACCCTTGAGTGTCAGATGACAGATTTAAACATGACATTCCCACCTCCAGACAGAAAAATCAAAAGTGAAGAAGTTGTCGAGTCGAATTTTCTTTCACCTTGAATCTCCAAATACTTCTTTCACCACCGTCTAGCAGTGGAAATGTTCACACCCCTGAAGAGATTCAGCATCGCACTTTGGTGCGGGGTGATATCGCGGCATGAGTGCAGCAGTTCATTTCTGCCATCAAAGATATTGTTTTATCTTCTCCTCTGTTCGTCCCGATGGGATGACTTCCTCGAAAGCAATCCTGCAACACCGATGATGTCAGCTGCAGAGCTCAAGCCCTCAGATTGTGCTTTGATACTTGAATGCCACTGTTATCCTGCCAAGACCCCAGTCCAGCACAGATTTCTATCAAAGGAACGACAGAGCCAAGAGGCATTTTAGCCTGAAATAAGCAGAGAGACCTGCTCAGTGTTTAGATGAAGGTGCTGAAAGCAGATTAAGACCCCAGAGGCCTGATTCAGGCAGATGCTGTCTGATTTCTGAATGCAATAACTCCATGAAAGGGAAGAAGCTCTCATGCCACTGGCTTAAATGAATGCTTGTGTGTTTAACATTTAAGGTTGTTTTCAAAATGAAAAGCCATTTTTGAGTAAAAAAAAAAAAGCCTTACCATGAAGGTTTTTATCAGTTTTTGCAGTCGTTGTATTTCATAGTTGTAAATGGAGCCACTGTTTTTTTTGTTTTTTTGTTTGTGAGTCTTGGCATTGTGATATGTGTTGACAGACTGCTACAGGTGTGCATGGAACCATGACAATGCAAACATGGGTGAGCAGCACCTGGTGAAACTTCCTGGAAAGTTAAATAACGTGTCGCTCCCACAGTGGGAGATTTTTTTTTTTTTTAATGTTCAAAAGTCTCGTTTGTAATTGAACTCACTTTTTAGTCAGAGCTGCGGGACCTCGTTCATCAAACTAAACTCCATTGTTCTCAAAGAAAAAGCTGTTTTGTAACCTGTACTGTGTTGCTCATTTAAATGTCGTTCAAAGAGAGGAGGGAACTGTTTGTCAGCTTTCTGTAATTTGAAAAATGTGATTCTGCTTGTATATGTGCATATGTGCACGTACTTGTTCTCCTTTCATTCCCATTCGTCCCGTCGCAGATGAGTTGTGACAGGTCGTCGCCTAACTGTCAGTATGTGTTTGTAACCTTCCTCTCCTCGTGTGTACTTCCACTTGCGAATCCTGCAGCAGTAAGACGAGTTTCTGATGCAGCAGCCAAATGTCTGCCAGCGATTTCTGTATTATTTCTGATGCCGCCATACACAGCTTACACTGTGAGGTAACCGTGGACCTCCTTCTGGTTTATCCTGATGTGGTTTCCGGGATTTCTGCTGCTCCTCTGATGTTTTGACTCCTGACATTTGGGACCAATGATTGAGCGAGTCTTTCCCATGCTGGGCACTGTGCAATGTTGAACAGTAATTCACTGAAGGGGACACTTGACTTTGATGTTTTTAATTAAGGTACCTTTTAACATCAATGTGAATAGAGACAATCCAATAAAGGATCTTTTTGTAATAAAAAACTGTTTTGAATCTTCGTGTTTGTGTGTTGTGAACCTTTTTTGCACCCATCCACTGACTGTCAAAATACTGAGAAACACTGTGATCTTGTGGTGCAAAACAGGAATGTTAGTCTTACCACAAGATCCATTTAGTTGCTTTTTCTGGAGCTTTCGATCATAGCTCAGCTTTTAAGTGCTGGAAATTCAAACATCTGCAATTCGCTGACAACTGGGCAACTGAAGAGTTTGTGTGATATGATCGAAAGTCCCAGCAGCTACTAAATGGAACTAGTTTCTCCAACACTGTTTTTGATTCCAAGAAGGAAATGTTTTGCACAGATATATATTTAATTTAGAGATGAGATTAAAGAGTCATTACAAAATATATTCTCTCTTCTAGCTATGCAGACAGTTTTAATTATGTGTGCACAGGTTCTGATATTCAGTGTGTGACTCAACCCAAGTGCTTGAGTTGGTTGAACAGCACTGAAACTCCATGAAATAAACAATTATCATCGCTCAACAACTTAACAACACATTTAGGTGAGGAAGTAACAGGTTTTTAACTTCTCTTTCAATCTGTTTTAATTTTACACATACATGTCTAACAGAGCGTAACATTAAGTGTTTTTCCTCTCTCTGACGGCAGGTGTTCGAATGTGGCTTTTCCTGAACAGCTATAAATTCCTTTGCCTTCAGATTTCTGCCAAAACATACATTCTTTCAGTTAAGAAGGAGGTCCAATAAAAACTGCCCATGTCGAGATTTGTGGTTTTTTTTTTTAATGATGTGAGAACCACTAACAAAATTCCTGTCACTTCCACTGAATGGGTGCGAGCGTTAATGTCAGAGAAAGATATCTCAAAGCTCAAGGAAAGAAAACACTGAGTGGGAAAAGATTTTTTTTCATGTGGGTGAACTGAACCTTTAAATTGTGTTGAGTGAGTTTAGTTAAGTAAAGATCTGGGAGTGGAAATTCAATATTTTGATCAGTGGAGCTCATCCCCAACAAGACAGACAGAATAACAGTTGCTCCTCTGTGAGACAACCCCGAAGGCCAAAATGCCCCCTGATCTAAAGGAGGAGACTCTTTGGCAGTTGGCAACATTAAACTGCTGTGAGCTGGATCCTGCGGTGAATTGTTGCCAGCCTGTAAAAAAAGATCATTGCCAGTACACGTCAAAGTGTACAAAGCCGATCCTTGCCTTCTTCCTTCGGAATGTAGTTATGTAAAAAACTTTCACAAGTGCTGCAGTAACTCTGTATCACCTGCTGGTGGTGCTGTGCAGCATTCATGAATCGGTGCTCCCACAGTGGAAATAAACATCCTGACTTCAAGGTGCTGCAGGATGTGATGAACAGAAGACAAAAAGCAACACCTTAAATTAATCACACTGTCACATCTCTGCTGTTGGCACTAAAAAAAAAAAAAACCTAACAAGTTTCATTACATGCAGTATGTATACATTTTAAATTAAAGCAGCAAACCCATTTTTATTTTAAAAATATACTTTAATACAATAGCTGCATATAAATATTAAAATATACATTATACAGGTGTACAGTACACTCACACAAAACCAAAACAAAAAATATTAGGCTTCTATTTGTACGGCACTTCTTGTATTTTTTTTTTACATTTTTTAAATTTTTTTGATTTTTTGTACTATTTTCTTAAAGGTTACTAACTGACGAAGGAGTTGTACATAAAGATGTGTTAATGTGTTAACAGGTCTGAAGTATCACTGTAGTATTGTGAATACTGGGGTTACGGAAAGACAGACGGACGGGGGAGAGGAGGGAGGAAAAGGGAAGAAGAGAAGTTAAGGGTTGCTGTACAGTATATGACATGGCAATGTGGAATGTTTGCTAGTCTCTTGACCTTCTTTTCCTCCCATCGTTCAACATGTTTTCAGACAGATTAAAGAACCAGCAGTGATGTGATCATTTAGTCTGAATTCTATTTAACATTATGTCTTTGTTTGATACCAAAGTATCATTTCACTTCTCACGAGACACTGTTTTTTTGTTGTTTTTTTGTTCTTTTTCTGTTCACATCCACAACCGGCCTTCGATCTCGACAGAAACGACTGACTTGGTTTTGGTTAAAGCCACGAGGTGCCACTCATACGTCGTTACATTTTATATGCAGAGCCAAGCATCTGTGTTTCAAATCTCTGGTGATGTTTCAAAGACGTCTAGTTGCCAATTTTCAGTAAACTGTCAGTAAAATGAAAATGTAACTCTCATAAACACACAAATTGTCGTTTTTACTATTTGTTTTTTGTACAAAGTACAGACGAGACATAACCTGCTAATTAATGAGCTTTGCTGGTGGTAGCTTCATAATTAACAGACTCGAGAGTGATATGTTCTCATCTAACTCCCAGTGATATAAGCTCAGTGTTTTCCCCAAAAATCTTGAACAATCCCTTAAACCTGAAAGCTACAAAAGTTTCCTGCTGCTTGAATTCAAAGGCAGGTTTTTCAAGGTATAACAACATTTCCTGCAGTGTTGAAGGTAGTCAAATCATCTCCTGTTTGGATCCAAAAAATATTCTGTCCACTGCAGTATAAAATACATTTTTAATAGATTTTTAAATACTACTTTCTAGGGAAGCAACAATCCAACGTATCCTCTTAATACCAATTTCACAATCCATAGTTGCTGATAAAAAAGTACACATCTAATATCGCTTTTATGTTGATGCCAGAAGTTTTTAAAAATGTAAATTACAGCAGACACATTAAATTTAATGCTATAGATGAAGAAACTGTATATCGATTGGTATCCACACTGGTTTGTCTCAAGTGGGTTGGAACTGTTTTCCATTATTTTATATTTTTTATATTTTATATTTTCAACTTAATACGTTCTTTGCAATGTACAAACGAGCAAAAAGACTGGATTTAAAACTCGGAAAGCTGGTTAAAATCTTTCTTATCTTGCAGCAGACTGAATATTTCCTCCAATGATAAAAATACCTTGAAAACAGTAAGTGTTGTTACAGCCGAAGCATCATTAAAAATGAATGATCAAGTTTGTAAAAAAAAAAACATCTTTTGTTTATATCTTGATTTGTACATGAAAATATGTAAAATCCCCAAATACAGAAATGACCAAAACTGTCCTCACTTTGGGAGAACATCGTGTGTTCATGTAGGACCTCGTCCCTTACAATAATAATAAGCTGATAAAGGAATCAGGGTTTTCACGGTTTTTAAATGACCTTCTGGGCTTTTGAAAGATCACCAGAGATTTAAATTTCATAAAAGAAAAAGAAATAATCGATACTCGGCTCGGAGAATGTAGTGATAAGACATGAGAGTCACAAACTGAAGCGAGCTTCAGCTAGCTTCCAACACCTCTGCTTCAGTGTTAAAAAAAAAACTTCATGTGGACCCGCAGGTCTAAACTGACACCTTTCCTCGATCTGGCTTCTTCCCAGATGGAGGTTTCCAGGTCAGTGACAAAGGAGACAGGGCATCAAGATGCAGGCCGACACAGCAAGCGGCCACGATTCCTCCTCCTCCTCCTCTTCCTCTGTCAGAGTGTGAAAGAGGGCTGAGATGGTGGAGGGGATATAAAAGTTTCGGATAAACTATTCCGAGGCCCTGACTAAGTGCTGCCTCCCCTGGCCTCCTTTACCTGGAGGCCTGTCACCTTTGAAACCGGAGAAGCTTGAGTGTCTCCGACAATGTGAGCACTGGGGCAAAGTGGGGACGGGCACCCGGAGGTCAGCAGCGTCCCACCAGTGTAGGCTTACTGATGGGTCTATTCAGCCCGCCGGTCCACAACACCTCAACGCCTGGTCCAAAACCACAGCACGCTCACATGAAAGGTGGTGAGGGAGACTCCCTCTGCTTGTCACTGCGACATCTTCAGTCATCTCATTTGACTCAACTTAGTGTTTTCAACGCGGGAACTATTTAAGACTTTGGATATCTTAACCCAAGCACAACTGCGTGGGCACGAATGGAGGCAAATGCCTCTTTGGAAAGGTGTGATTTAACAACGTCACACCTCTCCAGCCAATAAGGGCGCAACTAATGATCAATTTATCTTTTAATTGTTTAGTTAATAAAATCTCAGGAAGTTCACCATAAGTTCCCAGAGCCCATGCTGAGGGATTCAAGCTGTGTTGTGTAGTTCAATGCCAAAAGAATCTAAATTTAGAATGCTAGAAAAGAGAAATGCAGCAATTCCTTACAAAACAGGGCTGCAAACTAAAAATGTTTCCGTTAATTATTATTATTGTTCAACTGCCCCACCCATTTCCTCTTGCTCAGTAACAGTTGAACAAGAATTGGTCAACTTTCTGCTTCCTGTACTTAAATATGTGCTAGTGCGTCTACGTTGAAAAGACAACCAAACGTCTTAGCTGATTATCTAGCATTTTGCTACAGAGACACTAGTTAACTAGCTAGTTAATCTACAATAATTGTTAGCTAGTGAGTTACATCTAATATCTAATGTTAGAAAAACACTAATGTCACGTTTATCTTTTAACCATCTTAAAAATTTGGTTTGTATTTTCAATATAGACGAGCCAGTGCGTAGCATATCAAAGAACAGAAAAAGGTTTGTTTGTTTTGGTTTGTTCAACTGTTATTAGACCGCAGATCGTAAAGAGGCGGGAGAAGGATCGATTATGAAAATTGTTTGGCTGACTAACCCCAGATGTCTACCAAATGTGTCTGTCACAGTTCAAATGTCCACCAGAAGCATTTCAGAAGCATCTTTGAATACGTTTCCAAAATTTGGTCACTTTTCTGACATTTTTGCAGCATACTGAACCATACTAACCCTCACCCAGTTGCAACACGTTTATCATTACTGTAAATGATACTTTGCGGTGTGTATTTTTTGGATAGTGTATACAGTCGTCCCTCGCTATAACACGGTTCACTTTTCGCGGCCTCGCTGTTTCGCAGATTTTTTTAGTGTAATTTTGCATGCTTTTTTTTACAGCGTACTGTACAGTATGAACGCGCATGTGTTCTGCGTCCTGATTAACTAAGGGAGTACTGTACAAAATGCGTGTAAAAAGGTGTATACAAGTGTGTGGTTAGGGGTTTTACGGCCTTAAAACATGTATAATAACTGTAAAACTTACTTCGCGGATTTCGTTTATTGCGGGTTATTTTTAGAACGTATCCCCGCGATAAACGAGGGACCACTGTACTAGCTGAAGGAAAACAATTGCGTCACTGCTTCACAGACTTTGAAGACATACTAGCATAATAAACAGCAACAAATAAAAGTGCTTCATTTAAAGAACTGTTTGACATTTTGGAGATTAGCTTATTCGCTCTCTTGCCTTGAGTTTAGATTGAAACCACTTTCTTGAGGCGGTTAGCTTTGCTTGGAAAAAAAAAAAAAAGACTGGAAACAGCAAAACGGCTAGCTTGTGCTGTCCAAAATGTAACAAAATATGCCTACTGTTATCTCTAAAGCTTACGAATACCATGACCGGGAGTCTTGTCATTACTGTGTGTGTGCAAGGCAACTAGCAGAGACAAGACCAAGAACAAGACCACTGCATCTGGCCAAGAAAAAGTCCTGCACATAACCCTTTAAAACCACAAAGAAGTGAGCTTTAGAGCTGCTGGTAGGTGGACCTTTGGACGGAGCCAGGCTAGCTGTTTCCACCTGTTTCCAGTCTTTGTGCTAAGCTAAGCTAACCAACTGCTGGCTGCAGCTGCATATGTATTTTATTGTTGAGACATGTCAATCGTTTCATCCAACTCCCATCAAAAAAAGTGAACTTGGGTATGTCAGTAAATATTTGCATTTCTATTTTTAAGCGAAATTCACTGGTGGACATTGAATACATGGACAGCAGATCGTCTCCAGCAGCTGCAACACAGAGCCACAGCTGCGCTCGGGTGGACATTGGGGGTATTGAATTATTCAACTACTTTATTTCAGTGCTACAGCCAAATATAGAACAAAGTATGTCCTCCAAACTACGGGCAGTTGTCCACGGAAGTGACTAACAGAAGATTGCTACCGGATTCGAGTTAATTTAACAGATTTCTTCTTTAGCAGTCCAATTTCAACATTAGACATCGAAAGGAACTTGGTGAACTAGCTCTCTTCTGTGCACATTTAACATTAACGTGTGCTCTTAGGGGTTTCAAGCTGCCAATGCTCCTCTCCCCACCCTAACAGCTGAGGTGGATCCAGCTTTCACTATAAGGACAGAGAGACTCTCTTGCTTTAGAGCTTTCTATTTCTCAGGAAGAGCCTGTGAGCACATCGGGGACCGCCAGTTTCAGGACTGTTTACTTCTCTCTGTCTCTGGTGACACCCAATGAGGAAGTAACACAGATAAGAATCGGCTCAATTTATGCAATCATCCATATTAGGTCACAGTTGGCTAACTGTGTGAGCTGAAAGCATCACTTCTGTACAGGCCCAGTTGTTTCTTGGGCCGAGCTCAGCCTGTTATGACCGTCATGCAACATGACCAAACAGCAGATATCTTTGGGTCATTTCAGTTTCCTCCTCACATATCTGCCTCCGGCTTCCAGGTACACATAAACAGAAGCTTTCTGGGAAACTGTGTCAGGAATGTGAGCAGAGACAAGTGGCCTTGCCAAAAGTGGCCACTCCCTATTAAAGCTTTACAGTTAAAGGGATTTTCCATGATACAAAAAACGTCAAAATGGAGGAATAATGCTACAGCATCAATTTAAGCCCTTTTACGAGCTTACTAGTCGCGTAAAATCCGGCGTCGTGTCTTGTTTGTTGTTTGGATCTGTGGCAGAAATCTCCCGTGTTACAACAGTTTTCTCTTCAGTTCAGTTTTTGGCATATAGATGAATGTACACAACAGATGGCGTTTTTGTGTTACATAACACCACACTGGAGGAAGGAAAAACATCAGGACAAACTTGTGCATTCAGAGTGGAATGCCTCTTAAACCCAAAGACCTTGTCCTTCTCCGATGTGACAGATGGTGTGTGTACAACGCTTTAAACTTTGGGGATATATATGCACAGTTGTTTTCAGCTGTTTCCTCTTGTTTTGTTTGTTGTTGTGCGAGGGCATGTGAAGGAAGCTGCTGCCAGCATGAGATCCTGTGACTCCGCTGGCATCGTCGCCAACTTCCCAAGCCTCAAGAGAAAGTGGGAGGAGGGAGGAAACCACTTCTCAGCAGCAGAGAGAGTGCAGAGAGCACCTTTTACCACACATTTTCATTCGACTGGCCTCAATGACCTTGTCTTAGATCATATATGTGTGTTTTCTTTTCTTTCTTTTTTTTTTTTACTGTAAAATGATCTCATGAAAACCTGACCAGGTTTCTGCGGTGATGTTTAATGTGACATCAGAGCGTCTCATTGTTGCATCAGGCATCTTTTATTGCAAAACCACAGACTATCTGTCTTTGGCATCAGAGCTTAGAAGCTCTGTTCACCAGTGGCAGAAACTGCACAGTAAAACCTTTTCATCTGAACGACAGGAATCCTCTGTTTACAGTACACTTCTATACTCATACAACCATGAGCAACATTTCCCAGGATAAAAAGGAAACAGAAACTTAAACAGTAGCAAGAAAAAATGGTCCTGGACTCCACTCTCGTATTCAAAATGACCATGACGATGACACCTCAAGGAGGTGAAGAGTTTAACGTTAACTGCTTCTCTCCTGGTTGAGACAGGAAATGGATTTTCCATAGGAGGAGAACAGTATGTTATGGAGCAGCAGCTTTGGAACGCAGCCCAGACGGGTGCTCATCAAGGTTGAAAAACAAAAGGGAATTGCTTAGCTAACAGCCACTCCTCGAATTATATTTCCCAGAGATGATGTTCACAGAAACTGGTGCCAGCTACTGTTTCCATGTACAGGTTTGAATCTGAAAGCAAAACATTTTGGTTGACTTTTTTGGCTGAAAGTGTGATAAGACCTAACACACAGGCCCGTAGGTTTTTTTTTCCCCACGAAGTAAGATCAAGTGAGGCCAAGCTCGGAGCAGTAGTCACGGGTTACGTTTTACCTTGTAATAGGGTTTAAGATCAGGCATAATAACACAGGTCCCTGTGGCTTTCAGCTCCAGGCACTTGAGAAAGGCGTCATTATGCAAACAAACTGCCTATTACAACAGTATGTGCTCGCCGGCCAAAACCCAGTCAGCAGTTACTGCCTGATGCCTCCGCTCAGGTTTGCATTGCTTTATTTTTTTTCATCAAACAGTAGCACCATACTGAAACAAACCGAGACCACCAGTTGGCAGCGAAGCGCTAAGCGCCCATAGCAAGTCTCTCAATCAATGTCTGTCTTTAGACAAAGGTGCCAAGAGTCTTTTTTTTCCTCTCTCTTTTGGAGGATCTAAAGCCCTCTACGAAGGTGCTTAGTTGCTTTTTTACCACAGTGCAATTCAAAGGGTCCTTAACTTTTTTTTTTTTTTTTAATGTCCAACAACATTTAGAGACCTTGGACAGGTTGGTCTTCAGCTTCAGCAAAGACCACAGAAGAAAGGCAGATTTCAAAACTCTCAAGACTGACACCCACTATGTGGGTTGTGGCATTGCCAAATAACAACAAAATCATAATAATAATAATAATAATAATAATAAAAAACAAAAATCAAACTTATTTGCTTTCTAGATCTACAAGTGTTTTTCTCTATTTGTCAATGCAATTGAGGAAGGTGCGCTACATAATCAGGTCAGGGGTTGAGGAGAGGGCTTGGGGAAGGCATTGAGGACACTTCCCTTTTGTGGGTTAAAAATAAAGCCACTGCAGATAAGCTAAAGGAGCACCAGGCTGCAGAGCTAAAAGGCTGACCAAATAATAAACTGTCAGTTATTTCCCGTCACACCATGGTTTCTCAGGTCTATGATAGTAGTGCATTTAGGCGAGGGGGAATTAAAGTCCATTCAGTAACATCATCCTTGAAGGATGCACGTGAGTAAACATGGCAACAATCGAAATATTTCTGTCCCTTATCCCTCACTTCCCAAAACAAAACAATGTTTTAATGGTTGGCAGCATCTGAAGCAGTGAGAGGTTTTGGTGTCCGAGTGGTTCAGCAGTATCACTTATCTTTGGTCAGTTTGAATTAAGGTGCAGTTTTTCGCTTTCGTTTTTGACTTTGCTTTACATTTTGATGGGGTGAAGGAGTGTTAAAAAGGGAGGTGTGTGTGTGTGTGTGTGTGTATGTGAGATGGGGAGGGGTTTATTAAAGCTCCATGGACTTTCCCACAACAAACAGGCTGTTGTTTCCACCAACAGCTGGTCTGGCATCAGGACTCTATCACTTGTTGTATGTCACAACATTTACTGACATTTCAGATGTCGATGCAATCCCAAAGGTATGCAGAGCTTCTATAAGAGCCCAGCCAAATATATATACACACACACACACACACGCACACACACACACCCATGTCTTTGTCTTCCAGGCCTGGGCTCCTCCCACTTCCTTATTTCAGCGCTTCCTCTATCCTCAAATGCCCCCTCGCCCTCGGCTCACTACCGGTCCCCTGCAGGCAACTACGACCATCTACAAAACAGTGCAATGTCTATTCATAGGCACACTGGGATACAAATACAGCACACAGAGGGAGAGAGGAACACTATACACGCTCATACAGTATGTTACATGTCCAACACTCACACACACACACACACACACACACACACACACACACACACACACACACTAACAAACATGCACACACAGACAGAAAACACAGAATACAGCAGCAGCAGCAGCTCTGGCCTGGTGGTGGTTGCGGTGCAGCCTGCAGGAACAGAGTGGTGAAGACGGCTGCTGCTTGGAGGGCCAACAGGAGAGGACCAGGAGCAGGGTGGCAATTTACTCCCATATTGTTTAGGCTACCCTCTTCCTCTTCCTCCTCCTCCTCTTCTTTCTCCTCCTCCCAGCATATTCACCTCTTCATCTCTTACTCAGATGTGTACAACTGGACAGTGGAGGCAGTGTAGAGAAGCTTGGTCAGGTCGGGTTGGTTGGTGATGCTGGGAGGAGAAGGCAGTGGAAAAGGGAGGAGGATGAAGAGGAACAGGGACATTGGGTAAATTTAACCCGCTGCCTCATCGTCTCCCTGCGGGGGCTCTTTGCGTTGGTTCTGACCGCCCGCGCTGGCCGCCAAAATCCTCTGCACAAAGTCTTTGGTCCGACCGGCAACTAAAGGACCTGGAGTTGTCATGGAGATAAATCAGTGTGATGAAAAGAAAAGGTAAAAAAAGAAATAGCTCCTTACAAGAAAACAAATAAATAAATATGAGTGTAAAAATAAAAACACTGCTTTCTTTCTTTCTCTGATATTTTTGATTTTGTCACAAACTAGTTAAAATGAGCATTAGTGGAGAGAAACACAAGATGAAGACAAAAAAACAAAACAGAAAACACATTTTAAATCAAAATATAAGTGTTTTTATGGCACATGGCAAAGACATCAGCAACACAGTAAATGTTAACTCCATACCCACTGTTCTCCCGAGGGCAAAATGTGTGTATTTCTTTAAGATTTTGGGTTTTGGTGTCTCTCACCGCTGGACTCTCGGAGGATGTCTTCCAGACGTTGGGTCATCCCTCGCTCGTCTGTGTCCTCTTCCTCGCTGCTCTCCACCCGTCGCCGGATCACCTCCTTGATCCGCAGTAGAGCTCCCAACAAGTTCTCTGTGCAACAAAAGACAAAATGAAAACAATTATTTTCATCTCAAAACAACTGATACCAAAGCAGGTTCTGCAATGATTGATAGATAGAAACTAAAACAATTTTAATATCCCAGTGTCTCAGGATCTTGCTCACGAGTAACAGAAAAAATGGAGTGTCAGAAGAACAGGCGGATTGGTTTGATCACCACAATGGTGAAGAAGGAGCTGAGTCAATCTGTGCTCCAATCCTCACCTATGGTCATAAACTTTGGGTAGTGACCGAAGGAATGAGATCACAGAGACAAGCTGGCTTCTTTTCAAATGAAATGAAAAGAAGCCAGCTGCGGTGGTTCCGGCATCTGACTAGGATGCCTCCTGGGCGCCTTTCTTTGGAAGTTTTCCAGACACGTCCAACTGGGAGAAGACCCCGGGAAAGACCACAGATTCGCTGGAAGGGATTACACATCCCATCTGGCCTGGAAGTGCCTCGGGATCCCCCAGGAGAAGCTGGAATACGTTGCTGGGGAGAGGGATGTCTGGAATACCAGAATCCGATCCCAATAAGCAGAAGTAGGTAGATGGATGTATAGATGGATGTATAGATGGATGGATGAGTGTTTATCTGTCATGGTTTGGGGTTTCTGCTTTAACATTTCCTGTTTTGTATTAAAAGAGTTTCTCCCTGGTCTGTAACTTTACTTCCTGCCTTTGTTCTTTTTTTTCTACCAGTTTTGATTATCTGTTCCACCCTAAATAGTTTCACCTGTTCCTGATTAGTTTCACCTGTGTCTTGTTGTCCTGTCTTCACTGTTCTGTTTGCCAGTCCGTTTTTTTGTCTTGCTGCTTCCTGCTCTTGGTTTTTCTCAGTTCTGGATTTTTGTTTGTTGGACTTTTTTTGGATTGATGGATTTAGTCTGTTTTTTCCTGGACATTTTTGTTATTTTGTTTTTTCGCCTGTCTCTTAAGTAAATTATTAGTAGGCTTCTTTTGTTCGCTCTATTTTAAAGCACTTCTGAGATTTCTTTCAAAATACATTAAATATGTTGGTAAATAGTTGCTGAAAACATGAGAAAATGCTTTGAGCGATATATTACTGAAATGTGGATTTAGAGGTTAAAACAGTTTTTCACCAGTTTTTCAGTCCAGGATTTTGTGGGCGGTCCTAAAGGGTGGCTCGATGACACGCTGAGGCCACCCTGAGCAAACCCCTGCACACTAACAGAGATAGAGATGAATTCATCTCGCTCAATATTTCAAAGTTAGTCGTGTCATTTTCTGAACTCATCTGACACGTTTCAGTCACTTCAAAATTGCTGCTTGACTATTCCCATGAGTGGGCGTGGCTTCAGAACAATCAGCGGACACGCCCTCACAGTCCTGGTACTGCTAATTTTTACCTAATTTCATAAACTTGTCGATATTTTTAATAATTCAAATTTAGCTGGGTTGAACTAAACATGACAAAGCAGTCGTACAAGAATTCTGCCAAAATAATAATACTTAAAATCATCAAAATTATGATTTAATAGATGATTTGACATAACATTTAATGCATACTTATAAGACCATTTTTGATAGGCCTCAACAAATATTAAGGACTGATAAGCAGCCCTAGTTATCTTGAAAAAAAACTAGGACCACATGTCCCAAAACCTCTGCTGCCTCGTGGAACAGAGGATCTTTGTTTTTAAAGTACAAGAAAGTGAAGGAAAAATTCTGTTATAAATTAACAGTAGTGAAAGTGAAATAGGGGGAAGTGGTGGCCGAAAGGTTAGAAAAGTGGGCTGGTGGCCAGAAGGAAAGGTTAATGTGTGGAAAGTGAAAGAAGTACTGGTTCCTCCCTCGTTTACTGACACTGAGGTGACCGTGAGCAAGACCATTAACTCCCAACAACAACAGAACAGACTGTTTAATACCGTGGGCTCTTTTCAAAATACAAATCTTGACTTCCAGCTTCGTGTGAGGATTTACTGTTTCTCTTTTTACGATGTCATTTTGAAGGTTTTGGAGGGGTTGATAAACAAAATAATTAGTTGGAGACATCATCTTGAGCTCTGGGAAACCGTGATGGACATTTTTAACATTTTTCTTAATAATGAAAATAATTAGATCAGATTTTCCATCATGCATTTTAAAGGCAAAGTAGATTTAATAACGACTTACAGGATGTTTTCTAACATGCACTAAGTTAGTGCCAGGTAATCTGGCTTTTCTCATACCAAAAACAGGATTTGCTTCAGGTTTTCTCCTGTTAATGGTGTGAATCATCAGCGCCGTCTGGGCTTCTGGTGCCTCCCTCTGTGGGGTCATGTGACCTGATGGCGCCATGACAACCCCTCCTGTCAGTGTACATTATTCTCAGATGGATCTGATTCCTCTTTAGTCCAGCACTCGTCTTAGCAGGGAGTGAGTGTGTGTGGGCGAAGGACCACAGTGGGTCTACCATTTCCTTTTTCTGCACGCCCCCCCCTCACTACTCTGTGTCATTCACACACACAGTAACTGAAATCAGGAGGCTTCCCCGGCACTGGCATGGCGCCAAACTCTTATTTGTTTGAAGTTTCCTGTTGAATCTGCTGCTAAGCATGTAAAGTATGCTTTGTATTGATGCAAATTACAGTGATGGGAAAAGAGGGAGAGAGAGAGAGAGCAAGTGAATGAGAGTGTTAAAAAAAAAGAGAGTCACAGGAGGGAGAGGAGGGAGGGAAAGAGGAAGCAAGGCGATGTTTGAGGTTAAGCCCTGTTTGTTTTGGTTTTCTGCCAGTAGGACAAAAAATATGCAGCAGACACAACTAAAGCAATGACATCAGGAATGACTGGAATGTTAAAAAATGGGAGGGGGCGGGGAGGTCGTACAGGACGCTGGTTGAGGTTGAATTTAAAGACGGTGAAGTAAATCAGAGGAGGAGGAGGAGGAGGAGGCAGGACCGGGCTGACAGATTTGGCAGAGTAGAGGTGTTGATTATTATAGGGGCAAGGTGACGTCACCCTTCTCAGGTTTTCCTCAATCAGTGTGTTTATATTCTCTTCAGTGATCTTGTTATTATCACAGTTCTGCAGGAACCCGACACGACATCTTCAAAGCTCCGGTAAAAAGATGGTTTCTCAGTAATTTATAGCTTGATCTGTGTTAGAGAGGTTAGAACAGGTCAGCTTTACCACCGCACAGTTGTGAGATGTGTTATTTGTTTTGCGTTGTATAAGGACTACAGTGAAAATGAGCCATTAGGCTTTGTTGTGACTTTATCCCTAATGATTTTAACCGATGCTGTGTGTGAAATTAATTCAGTTAAATGTAAAACCTGGTTTCTTACACTAGAAAAGCCATTACCATAGAAGGTTAAAATCACATTTCCACAACTCAACACAGTGTTATTTGTCAAATTTGGACAAATTCACACAGTAAGACAAAAAACTGGGCGCTCTATTCCTACAGAGCCTGTCCTTTAGTATTACGCACTTAATAATGGAGGCATGCAGTGTTGTCTGAAATAAAGAGTGCCTCCGCTAATGTGGAAGAAGCAGAAGCAATATAACACTTTTATGAAAGATAACCTTGGGGGAAAGAGAGCAGAAGCATTACGTCACATCGCTTTCTTTTTTTTTTTCTGTGAGCCTAACTCCATGAAGAAACGATCAACACCACTTTGAAAATAAGAAGTAAGACGCAAGTTCACTGAAGAGTCATATTAATAACCGTTTCAGTATAGGGTTGGGGTGTAACATTAAAGTTTCATTTAGTCTTTATACAAGTTTCATAAATCGACCCTTCCAAGAAATATGCCTGGGGGCAGATAGAACTGCAGAGTGAAAGTCTTTAGGGAATCAATCCAAATGTGGATGGTGTTATTATTCTACAACAATTACACTGTGCAATCATCATCATGACAAGTTAAAGCGAAAAATATAGAAGTCCTATCCCACAGGTAAACTGCATCAGCAGAGAGGCACAGGCAGCGCTGGTCAAACATCAGGAAAACATAGTTTGAGAATCACCCACTAGACACAACAGAGTCTGCATCGAATTGAAGTGAGTTGTAAACAACCAATTTCCAGTTTCCTGAGCAAACACGCTGGCTGTGCCATCAGTTCAAATGCTCCAGGAAAAAATAAAAAAGATGGACAGGTGGCTTTGGGTTGCCTGGTTAGGCAGATGATGGGTTGGGGTTGTCACTCTGGGATAGAGATTAAGGTTGGGCATGAGTACATGATTTGGACGTTGAATATTTCAAACGTACTAGCATTCACATTTTTCTACTTGTACCAAAAGTGAAAGACCTGCAACCGCAGATAACAGTCAGTCACGCATCACTTGACCTTTGCATTTGAAATGCACTTGTTATTGTTGGCACAATAGATATAATAGATAATATCTGTTTAACTATACAGGCCAAGTGGCTGCAGATGAAAAAGCCAAATTATTGAAATCATGTCAACTTAATGTTTGTGGATTTATTTTTTCTTCAGCTTGGCTGATCTCTACAGTCGGTAGGATAACTCCAATCCCAACCTACATTTTCATTTCAGGCCTTGTTCTTACATTGGAGTACTCGAGTATGGAAATTATTTAAAACACAATCCCTAATGAGGAACCTTTAGATTGGTATATATTTCGTAAATTCTCTCTGTCAAGTAAAAAAAAAACCCTAAAACCTTTCATGAATAAACAAACATAGCCTTGTTTTCTGAGTTCACTGAATTAGCCAATGCATTTCTCGGTACAGAGAAGATGAATGTAATCCTTCAGCAGGAGTTAAAACATGAATATCATCACAATAGGTGTCAGATGTGAAGTTTGTGTGCTGTACTGACCATACTCCTGGTTGAGCCCCCACAGCTTGATCTTGTTGGCTTCGTGCTGGGCCTTCTTCTTCAGCCGACAGGCCCTGGAAACAGAGGAAAACAGAGCGCTGTCATTCTCTGGAACAAGAACCTTTGTCTTAGTATTCCCATTCTCCACATGACCCTGTTACCGTGTCTGTTGGTTCACACTGAGAGCAGCTGGAGAGCGATGAGAGAAGGATGCATTTCCAAACTGTGAGAGAGATTGACCGTAAACCTCCCCCATCCCTTCGTTACTCCAGTAACCATTTGACACCACGACTCTGAGGCAATACGGCCGCTTTGGTTTCAGATTATTTGGGGTTGATAAACGGCGGCAGGGAATGAATCAATCAATGCGTGTTAAATATTAATGCGTCTCATGGGACTATTCTCCGCTTGCAGAGAATTTCTCTTTTCTTGCAGCTGTGACTCAGCTAAATGAAACTTAGGGAAACAAAACACTTGCAGGCCAGTGGTGTTGGACAGAATACTCCTTCTGTGTTTCTCTGTATGTTGAAATGTTCGAATTCGCCCTCAGCCACGTATTTTTCACTCGTAAGTTGTACCACAGTCCCTGCTGGTCCAGGGAGGATGTAGACGACCGCACAAAACTTTGGCTGTTCTTAATCATCGCAGGGATGGGACTGATAAAGTACAGAGGATGTTCCACACATGTACCGCAGGTTTTTAAATTCCCTACCCTACCACAAGCCCTTAAACACATCATCAATATGGAGCTTTCAAAACAGTCACAGCTCTCAATCCAAAACCAAAAATAGTCAAAAAGAAGACATGCTGTCCATTGTGAAGGCTTACCTACAGCTGCAAATTGATTTTAAGTGGCTGCCTGGAAGGTAGGAAAAACAAATTCACCAAATTAAAAGCTTCTGGTACTTGGATGGGTTTGGAAAATGGCTGCTGGTTTTTCTTTAAGATACTTGGAGGTGTATCTAAACCTGGAGCTTTACCTATTATTTAAACCTAGCAGCCAATCACACGATGAGAGGTAACTGCGTCTTTAAAGAAAGAATGACTCAGAGGGCTGAGTCACTGTGATGTGAACAATGTGCAGGGTGAAATTATGAAAAAGGCTGTTTCACACTTCCGTTAGGAGCTCTCTGACAAATGATTCATTAGCCCTACACTAACATTTTGGCAAATACGCCTATCTTAAAAGGGGCAATAGAATTAAAGATCATGAATGTCTAAACATAAAGAACTAACATCATCAACAGAAAGTGAAGATGTTGCAGCTGCAACATTCACTGTACATTTCTGAGGATATTTCAACATTTATTAGACGTGTGTAACCGTACGCAGTCAACAGGGTCAGTGCATTGAAGGTGGGAGGAGGTGAAGTGCTGCCCTGTATTCTTTTTGGTGCACGTGGCGAGAATTAACAGGACTTAACCTCAGCAAGTGGGACAGCATCTCATTTGTGCCACTATGAAGAAGGCGGTGCTGAAAGTCTGGTGCCGCAGCACTCTCGACCCCCAAAAAACAAACTTATCTCTACCGGCATCAACTCTCGTCTCATGACTGACTGTAAACCGCGCTGCATCTCTTCTGTTTGTATTCATGTCACCAAAGTGACACTGGGCCCTTAGACTAAAAATAATTTTTTTTTAGTCTAGCTAAGCACAGAGAATGGAGGCAGGGGAAACCTGATAGCCTCTAGTAAAAGAGGAAAAATATGTCTTCTGATAAAAAGGTCTCCCTTAAACTGTCTTGTTTATATATTGAAAAGTGTAGCCCTCAAGCTCACCGCAGAAACCTCCAAGAATAAACTTGGTTTTGGTCAGAGTTCAGAAAATCTGCAAGGCTGCTAGAGGACAGGACTTTAGAGTTACCGTGTGCAGTCACCGGGGCTATGCAATGCTCACTTAACTACACAATGTTTGCGATTTCTAAGCACACGAGGTACATTTACATTTATTCATTTGGAGAATGGTTTTGTCCACAGCAACATGCAAATGAGGAACAATCCAGCCACAGGAGATCAAGAAGAAGCCGTTGAGAATAGCTGCCTCAACACTCGATGCTGACACAAGTGCCACAAAGCTGCGGGTGCATGGAGTAACTGAAGAGGTAAGAAAAGTTTCGTGATGGAAAGAGAGAGATAGAGAGAAAGAAAGAACATATCAGAAATCTCAGAAAGAGGCAGGCATTCTCGCAGTTTTTGAAGGCAGCACTTCTGCTGACTGTATCGAGTTCGGTAACTCATTTCACCACTGAGGGAGCACACCGAAGAGACGGATTGGACTAGTAGTAGTTGTTCATTTGAATTTCGAACTGAACTTTCCATCTGTTTCCAGCCTTTGAGCTAAGCTAAGCTGATGTTCATGAACCAGTCTTTGTGCTGAACACAAAGATGAGATTGATTTCAATCTCCTCATGTAACTCCCGTAAGAAAATAATCATATTTTCCCAGAACGGTGGAGTATTCCTGTGTGTCCAGTTACTGGGTCAATGGCTAAAAGCGCAAACTGTGCTTTTATCGGAGCATCTGGACAAGCTGGAGGCACCGCAGCTAAAAAAAAGTGGGCGAGTGTACGCCGCCTGAACCCCCTGGGCAGGTTGTTTCTGACGAGATTGAGAAAAAGAATTGGAGAGACTAGAGGCGGTTATGATAATCGCACCGCTAAATGGGATCTGCGCTCAGGCAGGACAAAAAAAAAAAAGAAAAAAAAAGATGTGAATCTTCACAAATGAAATTTCTGCATATTCAATTAAGACAAGCACTCAGTCACACTGCAATATGAGTAAAGTGCACAGTGACTTTAACTGCACACTTTTTTCCCTCCCTCCTGCTTTTCCCCGAATGTTCTATCTGATGGTGTGTTTGTGTCGTGTTTAATATATGTTTGGCATTATAAGCTATTCCCAGAGACGCTCCTTTCCTCCAAATTCTCTCCCTCCTCCTCTCCATGGATGAACTTTCTATGACCCTCCTCTCTCCCTCCTCATCTAGCTCCTCGTCTGCCTCCTCAGTCTTGCCCTGATTTCCTCTTTTTCAGCCTTTCATCCAGCTTACCTCCATCTCATCTCCTCTGTTGTTTTCCTCTGCTTCTCTCCATCTTTCATTAATTTATTCCATCATGCTCATGTTCAAAGTAAATGTGTTAAAAAGTTAAAATCAACTCAAAAATACACTCACGACCTACATTTTTTAAGCGTTCGCGTTCGCTCGGAGGATGCCTTATCTTCAGGATGGCACACCGTTTATTTTGAAGTTCAAAAACTTCACATAAAACGCATGACAATGCGAGACCATTTTCCATCAAGTCAAATCAACTAAGCCTTAAATTCCACAATGATTCGATGTTTTTCTTAATGTATTCTTCCCTCTCTATGTCCTCCAGTAACAGTATTAGGTCAACTATTTAAACGCACCACATATTTGAAAACCAATCTCGACAAGGCTAAGGACTGTCTGCAGATACCAAACCACAGAGCCCTGTGGGATTCTCTTCTATTTTTCTCTGCAAACGATTTACAAAGACTGAAAACCTCTCAAAATGCCCACTCATGCCTGACGAGTCGATAAAGAAAGTCTCCTGGGCACTGACTTGGTGCAGAGGATGTAGGAGGGCAGTAAGTGGAGTCTAATACCTGGAGGCCAGCTTGTTCTTCTCTTTACGGGACCGGGCTCGAGCCACAGCGGGCAGGTCATTGACCGGACCCATGCCGTCGATGGCAGCGTTGAGCTTCTGCAGCTGCTCCCCAATGTTGTGGAGCTTCTGGGGGTTTGGTGTCAGGTCGCTGGCGTCTGTCTTACGAGCTTTGCGTCGCCCTTTTTTGCCTGGACAAAGGACAATAGAATTTAATATCTTTCTGTTAAAGTCTTTCAATCCTCTTTGGTTCTACGTAATCGAAGAAACCCACCAGTGTTGCCCGTTAAGTCCAAATTGGCTCAGATCAACCTAACTTTGGCTTAACGTTCTTGTCAAGATCTCAAATTTAAACCATGTTCTGCTTCATGTACACATGCTGCTTTTAATATTACAATGTAATGACGTAGAAAGCAGTTATATAAATACCTATCCATGTCAATTTAAGACGGCAGTTTGTGTTTTTATTGTACTGGATTACATGAGTGAACTGGTTTGTACGGGACTCTTCTCAAGAACACAGGCTGCCGAGCTGCTGCACAGCTCCAGTTGTGCCTGGCGTTAAGATTCAGTTATCAGAGAAATGCTGAAAAATTCAGATTTTGACATAAAAGTTGAATGTAGGGCACACGCCTGAGGGTCCCGATCCGATTTGTGTCACATGAGAGGAAAGAAATGGGGGCACTTTCAGCTGCAGTATGAATGTCGTTTTAATGACTGCTGCTGTTAAAAGGCTCTCATTCAATACATCTTTACACTTAAATTTCCAGCCTCACAATCAATAAATCTATCAGTTATCTTCGGTTCATCAAAATGCCAAAATGTTTACTTGCAAGCAACAACAACTATATGAAAGCACTTTGTTATTTTTACATAATACACCATTCCCATTAATATTGATCTTATTGTTTTTGTTTTGTTTTCTCACCCTCTCTGCGGTACAGTGTGCTGGGTAGAGTGCTTGAACTCCAGGAGAGGGACCAGTGGACGTCTCCACCCAGTTTCTTCTTTGTGGCCGTCTCTCGAGCACGTCGGTACTCCCAGAAACAGCGACGCTTCGACTGGCGCTCACCTGGCTGCCTCACTGGCTCGGCCTCCACCTCTGTTTAAAAAAAACAAACAAAAAAAACACATCCACATACAGAATTGTGAATTTGTGCACTGATGCAAACGAGGTGAAGGCTTTGCAGCAGTTTAACGAAAATTGTGTGAGATGAAGCAACAAACGTCAAACACGGGGAAAAACATGACAAACATGACTTTGTCAGCAATTCATAAAACAAGATAAGTCCACAACCATGTTAGCTGCCCACATAAGTTCACAATAGAGACAATTATTCAAGTAATGAAAAACATTTTTAGATCTACCACATTTGGATCAAAAATATTCCAATCCAAATCCGAATTTAAGCGTGGCACCACAGGAAGGCCGAGGAAACCAGAGCAAAAGGGATTAGAAGCATTCAGGGAATTGTGTGGCATGATAGTTGCAGTTTGTGACCAATTTTGGAAACAATGCTACAAAATTTTAGAACTTAGAGCATCAGACTTGCAAGTATATCAAATATATATCTTTTTTTTGTTTGTTTCTTTAAAGCATTATTGCATATCATGTAAAACACCAGGGGGGAATGAAAATTGGCGTGCGCGTTGTCTGTGTATTTTCCTTTGTGCAAAAGGAAGATAAAGAAACAATGACGGATCGGGACTACGCAGGATGTCATTTACACTCCACACACTTTTGTTTTTGCTCCTGATTTTGATGAGTTGAAGTAAAATATCTAAGACTTCTTCTGTGCACACAAAAGGTTGTTCACAAATTTGTAAAAACCCGTGTTAGTGACATAATGACACAGGTGAGCCTTGGACTGGTCGCTTCAAAATGAGCAGCTTTATCTTGAAAAAGGAAACTAGAGCCGGACTGATACTGGATTTTTGGAGATTGTATGTGGTTATCAAAACACAAATATAATTTACAGTTACAACAACTTTACATTAAAAAGGAAATAGCATAATTAATAGATCTGAATTATCAATGCATACTGGACAACATATAAGCTGTTAGATATATCTGTGATAGGCCATATCTATATCGGTATGAAACAAACTATCGATTCATTCTTCCACAGAACAGATCATTCAGAAGCTCTTGTGCCACCACAGTCTCAAATATCTGAGGAGAACAATTCAGACGAGGAATCAGCAGGTTGAAAAGGGCGACAGGAACGGCTCACACAGCTTACATTGCTCTGACACTGCAAAGAAAGAACACCACGTGTTGTATGTACTGCTGTCACTGCATGAAACGAACTTCATTCCTACAGAGAATTTAGGAGTGCCGTCGACATGCAACTCAAGACAAGTTAGTTAGTCTGGATTCTTGAACGTGAACCCAGTGACTTTCCCAGCAGTTTGCAGTTTCTCCTTTGCTTTTTTTGTCTAATCATGTCTGATCGTGTCTTCTGTTATTTCACTGTGAAGCACAATAAATCGAATTCAAATTATCCATGTGTAAGTGACAGAACTGCTGAACTGTCAAAGAGCTTGTTTAAACTCTGATTGAACTGTGATAACACGTTTCATAACCCCTCCCTCAGAATATAACGATTAGACTCTGGTGTGACTTTTAGTTTCATCTGCTGCGATCCTTTTGATAGCATGAATTGAGGCTACGCCTTTGTGGCTGTGCTTGCTGCTGTGATCCTGCTTGATGCCCACTGCAGATACGATTGATATTATTATCATCATTATAACTACAAGTAGTCATATTTCTATTAGAATTATAGTTATCACTAGTTATCTCAGCCATCATATTTATCAGATGAGAAAGGTATTCACAGACAGTGCTGCAAGCTTGCTTGTAAATTCAGTATGTGCTCAGTTACATACATACATACATACATACATACATACATACATACATACATACATACATACATACATATATACATATATACATACATATATACATACATACATACATACATATACCATTTTGTATGAGGGTGCAGTTAGCTGATTAATGTCTTTTTTGATATGAAGTTGCATATCTGTTGTTATCTATTCACCGTTTTCCTCTGTTTTCTGTTTTTACCTAGTGCCTTACGGAACTTTCAGTATCCTTAATAAAGTTATTATTCTAATTATTATTATTATCATTATTATTATTCTTGCTGCTGTGCGTCTTTGTCTCTCTCCCTCTCTAAACTTTATCAAATTGTTGGGTCTCTGTAAATAATATTACAAAATGTACGGTCTAGGCCTGCTCTATATGAAAAGTATCATGCGATAACTTCTGTTATCATATAAATAAAATTGAACTGAAATAATTGAATTCCAGCAACACAACTGGAGTTCAACAAATACGGTTTTAATTCCCATATTTTTGGAATCTGCCAATATTCAATATCTCTAAATTGTAGCATTGTCAAGCTTCAGTTTTTCTTTAATGTTTCCAAAATGTATTCTTCTAATATGTTCTAATATTCTAATTTAAACAATTATTGAACGTAATCCGGTTCAGATGTTGCATCAGGATCACTTGAGGTTTGGTGCCTACTACAGAGAAGCACTGATGCAATTATCCAAATACAGAATCAATACTTCAGGCTGTTTTATTAATATATAATGAAGAAAACAGACTTCCATCCATTATTGTGGAGGTGGACAACGTTGACAGCCACATATAAGATATTTAATAGAAGAGAAATACCCTTCAAGTTTATATGACAGATGAACCCTAATCATAACTGACAGGTATTAATGGTTGCGTGGTTTGAAATTGCTGTGAACCCTAATCCACACATGCTGTATGTCGTCATGACAAAGCCACCACCAGCTAAAACTATATACATGTATGCTGCTTCAGAGGCAAACACCTACATGAGCACACAGACGTCACAGAAGATTAGCCTCAGGCGTGCAGAGCCATGAATAATGGCATCATAAATAATACAACGTGCAAAGCTCCACCGGCAGGAGAAGAGATGCCTCTTCAAATCTACCAGAGCTGAGTTACAAAAAAAACAAAAAAACAAACATGCTGCAAATAATGAAACAGTAGAAGGATTAAATCAAACCGAAAGTTAATAACCATTAAGTCCCGTCCTAGCCATTAGCCAGGGCTGTCCATTTCACACACACGCACACACACACACACACACACACGCGCGGCTTATGTAACATCATGTCGTCTGGGCCAGTCTGCAGATAGAGCCATTGTCTGCACTTTCCCCTTAACTCGATGTTTCGCTTCATGGCTTATTTTATCGTTTTTTTTTAAACACACACACACACACACACACACTTTTCCATCCATCACACAGCCCTTTACAAACCATTATTGTAAGAATGGCTCAACCGAGTACACACACAAACTGCCACAACAATAGAGAGCGTCAATAGTGTCTCGCGACGGTCGAAATATGACCCACGCCGGTCTCTGAGACCGAGCCAACGACCTCTCCATTACCTTGCAACAAGAAGCCGGCAGAGATTTGTTTATCTAATGCGAGGACGATCAGAGACAGAAAGAGCCTGGGAAAAGATGGTAATCTGAAGTGAAGTCAGTTTACATGCGTGTTATCTAATATACATGTTTATATTTCATGTCTTGTGGTCTGGACATGAAATCACCACTGACATTTAAGCCCTTTAGCTGGTGCTCTGAGCGAACGGCAATAAACAAATTCGTCTACAGGGAAAGCTTCAGAGAAGTGCTTTGTGTTTGACTCGCACAATAACTAACAATAATTAAACTAAAAAGACACTCCAGTGATTTACAATTTGACTTGGAGGACTCAGAAGAGACAAAAGATTTTAAACAAAATGGTCAAAACTCACGCAGCAGAGGATGAGATATCCTGCCTCTGCATTTAGACATGCATTTTGTATGCGTTAAGCTCCAACAACACTGGATCCTACTATTCCCACAGTGCATCTTTTATTAAACCCTACATGCCTGGTAAATACTCAAATCTTTCTAACTTTATATATCCTGGTTTTATAAAGCATTGCAGCCCTCTAGAGCCACAGAAGATTCAAGATATTTGGTCCAAGTCATTCATCATTACCAGGATAACCTTAGCTATCCTCGGCCCTCACAGACAGACTCTGTGACTCTGAATGAGTCTTCAAAAGGACAAAGTTTGATGTTGTAGTCTGGCTGTCACCGAAAGGTCTTACACTCAGCAGTTTGCCTTTTTCCTTTTATACGTGGAGCTCTTGAATCAGGTGATGACCATGATGATGTTGATCTGGTCTGATCCACAAACCATCAGGTAGAACTGCGAGGAGCTTGACTGACAAGGTAGTCATCCAGTCATGACAGTGACATCCCCAGTGTACGCTCGCATACCGAGTAATGCTCTAATGTCAAATCTGACAATGTTGAACATTTTTAATATTTTATATTTGAACTGAAAACATAAAATATAGTTACTTGAGTCATCTCTCGAGTCGGGTCTCAAGTCATTCGTTATTTTATGTCAAGTCGAGTTCCAAGTGATCAAAACGGTGACTAGAGTCTACTTGATTCCAAATTACAATGACTCAAGTCTACATCTCCATCTTCACGTGTTAAAGAGTCTTCGCCACATGACGAGTAAACTGACCTGAGTCTAATTAGAATTGCTTTTCAGTGCGGATCCAGGATTTTTTTTTTTTAGGATTTCTTAACATTGGTGATGTTGGGAGTGTTAAATAAAAATAAACTGTACAAAAATCATGTATTTATCTCATGATTTTATATTGATTGATTTTCTATACCTGTATTTTCATGCACGTCTAAATGCAGATTAAACATTCTCTTCCTCTAAAAAGCCTTGAGGGTGGTAATTATTCCTACAGCCATAGTCAGAAGTTGAGAAAACACTGAGGTCATGATTATGCCAATGCCTTGTGCACGCTTGCAAAATCTGATGGTGCATCATTTATTTATTTATAGATAAATCTTTTAATAGATCATTGAAAGCCAACTACACCTAGGTAGCAAATATAGAAACTGCCCTGTGCACACATCCTCTATCACTTCACTTTAACATGGTACAAATGTGGGTGTGAAGTGCATACGAGGCCAGACACTGTACCAAGTTGCCCTTTTTACACATGTAGCACAAAATAGGACAGGTGGCGTCTGGGTTCATGCAGGAGGATTCATCTATGACAATAAATGGATGTTTTTGCATTGGTATCAATAGCTGACTGCATATATTTGGACGCATCCACAACGCCCACTCATTCGCTGTGAATTCTCCAGACAATGACCTGCTCTATTCACACATGGATTCGATTCTGGGTCATTCTCACTGAAGCTTCAAAGCTTCAAAGCTACAAGGGACACCCCTTGTATCTATATGTTAAATTTTAATTTTGTACAAAGTGAAAACAAAAGTCTCCCTGGCAATGAATGAATAAAGTCAGCGAGTAAATCAATAAGTCACTAAAAGTCAGCCAGTCTATCATCTATGTTGGGCTGTCCATCCAAACACATGAATGAAATGTGGATTTGGCTGCAGTGAGATCAAAGATCAATGCTACAGCACCAGGACTACAGCTGGACCTCATGTAATGATTATTTTCAATATTGATTGACCTGCTTGTCATTTGACTATAAAATACTTAAAAATTCCCAATTAAACTTGGACAACTGTCCAAACTCCAAAGGTAAGGTAAAGGTCACTTTACTGTCATATATAATAGTGAAAAGCTGCAAAATTGTTTTTTCTTGAAAATAATACGTTACGAATAAAACCATTATCCAAAAAGTTGCAGGTTTTACTGATACTGATTTTACTGATTACAGATAATTTTTGCAGTCCTACTGTGTACCCACAATATTTGTAACTGAGAGATAACTGAAGTATAAAGAGATAATAAGGCAAAAATAATGAGACACCAGCTGAATGCTGCAGTCTGTACTGTCTGTGTTGCCTTTTAAGTGACTTAAAAAATCCAGTGCTACTGTTACGGTTGTTTAACAATCTGTACTTTCATACTCTATTTAACATGTTCAACTACAAGCCCCCGCTCCCCTGACAAAGACAGAGTGGTGTGGCGGTTACAGATGGCATTTGAATACATGAAGAGACTCCATCCCTCAAAGCCATTTCATAACTGTAAAACTGTAGCCACTGAAGCGGTATGTTGTCCGGGAATTACACCCGCAACTTCGGTATTTAATGTGCCTCTGCTCAGTCAACCAAGTCTGAGGTCTCGTCTGGACCCGAGACAGATTCAAATGGTTTCCGTGTGGGCAGGCGGGCTGCGGGCTGCTGGCAGTGCCGAGATGAGCTGAGATGTCCTCGCTGTGCAGATACAGACAAACTTAAAGCAGAACTCACCACATTCAGTTTCTGAGGAGCTGGAGAGTTCAGCTTCCACCGCCGTCTCCTCCGCTCCCTCCTCTCCTTCTTCCTCCTCCTCTTCTTCGTCCTCCTCCTCCTCCTCCTCCTCTTCCTGTTCCTCATCCTCATCCTCCAGATCGAGCTCAATCTCGGCCTGGCTCTCCTCCATACCCTGTGCCTCCTGCTGTGTCTCCACGGCCCGCACCACCTCTGTCTGGGAGTTGTGACCAGGCCCTGTCCCCAGCTCCTCTCCCTGGCTCAGGGAGTAGTTGTGCTCCTCACTGCAGTGCTCCAGAGCCAAACCTGTCGCAGATGCTGCCGCCGCCACCGCCTCCTCCACCTCTTCCTCCTGTGCCACCTGGTACACCTCCACAGTACGCTCCCTTGACATTCCCTGATCCTGTCCTCCTCCTTCTCCACTGGCCACTCTTCCTGCAACACATAACTCACTCTCCGTTGTCGTGGCAACAGAGATACGCCCCTCCTCCCTCCCCGCAGCAGTGGCCTGGACTTCCTGGGTGACAGCAGGTGCTGTATGACTGTTCCTCCTCCTCCTCTCCTCTTCCTCTTCCTCCTCCTGTTCCTCCCTGCTTCTCCCCCAGCGGCCCATCAGGACGGCCTCCTCAGAGCAGGCCAGCAGCTCCCCTCCCACCCCGAGGCCCAACTTGGTGTAGCGAGCCATCTCGTCCAGCGCTGACACATCCCAGCGCTCCGGGTGCAGGTCCTCGCCGAAGCCACCATCGTCCACCAGGTCGCTAAGCAACTCAAAGGGCCGTTTCCTTGGCGATGCTGGGGAGCCCAGCATGAGGAGCACGCTCTAAAAGGGGACAGAGATTTATTTAAATCTGGCTGATTTGGAACAAAGAATAAATTGTGCATGCGCTGTAATAATACGGGTTGGGTGGGGCAGTAATAAAATATTTGTCCTGCTGCTTCATAATTAAACTCCTCATTCCAGGCGGCATTTTATCATCAGAAAATTACAGCTTGTTCTATAGGGATAGGGATAGTCTGCGGGAAATCATGTGATATTTGTCACAATTGTTTAATTTAGTATTATTTATATTAGTCTTCTAATCTGTCTTCTAGTTATCTACACAGACAGCTGCAATGTGCCTATATGCTTTAACAATTAAAAAGAGACATTGTTAAATATGTGTTCAATGCAGCTAGATAGAAACATCTGCAATTCGATGTTATAAAAATGATTATTTCCCTCTAACATATGAGTTCATTGAAGCTTATCAACAGTAGCTGGTATCTATTCAAGTTAGCATAATCCTTTCTTCTTTTCTGCTGGGTGCCAAAGTATTTTGTACCCTGTCCACAGCATCTGTACCAGGATCCCTGTCTGCTTCTCCAAACTGAGGGCATGCTGACTGCAGCCTACTGTAAATAATACACTGGATAAGTACCTCATACAGACATGCTTCAAAAGCTAAACTATCCTATCCGTTATTTGTCAGAAATCTGACCCAAAATGGCATCTTGACACGTGCAATGGTTTAAATAATCAAATGAATGAATGCTGAATTACATTTGGCTGCTCTGGTTTTAGTGTCCTGGCTTACTGGGAGACCTGGATAGAATGGAGCCATTGTTAAGGTTGTAAGTAAGGTAGTAGGGATGCCCAGACTGATTGATCAACGATCGGTATCGGACATTGTTCAGTCAAAATATGCAAACAGGAGATAAGGAATGATGCTTCCCATTTGCTGAGCATGAAAACTGATCAGTGATGCAAATTGCATTTTGTTGAATTTACAACTCAGGCCAGTTGGAGTGAGGAGTCAGCAGTCAGTGTAAAACAGAGAAGTCAAAAGCCAATTGTTGTAAAGATCATTTTACAACCATGCGGAATTAAATTTACACTTCACTGAAATGTTTAGTTTTTCAGTAATGGGCTCATCGCGGCGAGACTGAAAGGAGAGAGGAGACGGTGACTAGTTGAAATTTACGAAAACAAAAGCTGAGCAATTTAATTATAATGACTTGATGAACAAATACAGCATTACATGGTTCATTTGAATTTCAAGGATATTCCAGCACTTGAATACTTTTTAATACTGCTATGACAAAACAAAAAACATCTGTAAGCCTTGTTTAGATCATAAACAATCAGCAATCGGAGTCTGTAACAAAATAAACAAGATCAGTTATTTGGAACAGATTTTTATACCATAACAAGTCAAAATGATCTCAGGCCTTCAAATCATCAAAATTACCCAATCTTCCCTAAAGGAGTAATCACACCAGAATAGTACTTAATTGGCTGTTTTTCATACCTAAAATGCCAGGTGAATGCAATTAACTGGAATTAAGACCACAACATGATCAGCCAGTTAGCGAGCCCAATTTTAAAATTTTCCATGACTTTGGTGAAATCCAAGGAGTCCATCTTGGTTCAAGGTATGGCATTGGTCAAAATTAGAAATCACATGACCATTAGAAAGCAGTTAGTCATGATCAAATTTTATACAGGATGTGTGAAATCCTGGTCTTAAGGCTGAGGCATATTGGCAAATTTAAATTTGAATAAAAAATTATTTATATAAAAAATCCCGAAGAAAACGCCACCAGCTCATTGGGGCTCTACTTTAATGTTCTCAAACAAACATTTGCAATAATATTCAAAGCCTTTAAGAAGTCTCGTTATTAGCAATCTGAAATTTAGTGGTCTCACCTGGTCGAACTCAGTCCTGCCCCCTTGTGGCGACATGGCCAGAGGGTAGGGGCTCAGCAGACCCCTGTGTCCCCCGTAGGCCTCGCCAAACGCAGGCTCCATCCCATTCATACCCGGCTGATAGGGAGGAAACAGACATAGACACAAAGTGAGCAAGGAAGACCATGGGGAGTATGATTCAGAGGTGACGGGTGACAACAAACTGCAGATTTCAGTGCCGCTCCTATTTTACCTGAGGCATGCCCGAGGCAGGAGGGTGTCAGGTCGTGGTCACAATGTCGGTTCAAGTGAATTCTGCTGCAGAAAAAAAAAAAACACAACCAAGTTCAGATTTGAACACCGAGATGAAGACTGGAAGGGAAAAAAGAAGATCAGAAATATGACAGGAGAGAAAAAGGAGGCGAGGATATAATTTACCTAAGGTTGAGAGTTGAGAGGGTCAAGGGGTGGAGCTCTTTTCACATGTCGCAACCCTGCAGCTCTCAGCCTCCCAGCCTGGAACGGAGAAAAACAAAAAGCAGCGGGGAGAGGGAAGGAGGAAATCAGATGTGGGTTCAACAGAGGCCACACTGCAAATTATATAGCAATAAAACAGTGAAAGTAAACACATCGTTAAACCATAGAGATGTATGAGGATGTAATGTCTGTGTAGAATCTAGAGTATGATGTGGACATTCTCCGAGCTGAACGGTGTCTTTTGATACGATAAAGCAATCTGTGAAATTCAGTTGTGTTTTGTTTGTTTACTGCAATGGTTTTTTTTTTTCTTCTCTCGTATTCTGTGTTTATGAAGTTAAACATAAATGAGGATGGAGCTCGCTGTTCGTCTATCCAGCCATTGTTTCTTACATTTTCTGGCTAGTTTTTCTAATAATACATCTATTTATTCAACATGAAAAAAAACATGCTGCTGCCAGAAATGTAGGACAAATCATTTCCTGAGAAAGACCTGCCAACAATCAGCATTTAAAATAGCAAACGGAGGAGCTTTTATGTGCCAGATAAAGGTTGGATTTGACTGGTGTAGAGTAGCAAAGCATTCATGGAACATTTTGTAGATGAATGTGTGGATAAGTACCAACTCGCATTTGCCATTTCGGCACGATGTGCTGTTGCTCTCACAGGCTGCATTATAGCCCAACACTAATGCTATTTTGTTGTGAAATTACACAACCTGTACAGGAGGAAATGAAGAAACAGTTAGTGAGCCGGAAACAAATGAGTTTAGAAAGATAAGATGAAAACTTGTTAGTGTCTAAGTCAACCGTTTCTCAGAGGCAGAAATTATCTCACTGTTTAAGTTAAACCACAACGAGAGTCAGTGACAGGAGAGAAGGCTAAACATCAGCAACATCAGCAACCCTCCAGCTCATTGCAAAATGTGCCAAGCCAGCTTGGTTAGCTGAGTGACTAGTCGAAAGCAGCAGTTTGCATCTCGACTGGCCGTTTTTGTGAATGAACAAGAAAAAAAGAGAAATGGTCACATTCATATTTGGCCTTCTTTTGCTACACCGTTTTAAAGAGACAGAGATCCTGACACAGAAGCAGAGCTAAGCACTGTTGCAGACAGCACCACCTCAAAATGTGTCCATGTCTGGTTAGGCGTGAGCTATATTAAGAATATTTTCACCTTGCTGTCAAATGTGCTTTTTCATTGGCACTGTAATTTAACCTCTCCTTAAAAAGCCCACTCTAGATCCAGAGGTTTTAGCCAATTACAGACCGATATCAAACCTTCCCTTTCTCTCTGAGATACTTGAGAAAGCTGACCGCATTAGTCAAAGTTACAAATGACCTCTTAATGGCATCACACAAAGGACTCATCTCTGTACTTGTCCTGTTCGATCTTAGTTCCGCATTTGACACCATTGACCATCAAATTCTTTTACAGAGACTGGAACATCAAATTGGCATCAAATTGGAACTGCCCTAAGCTGGTTTAAGTCATATTTCCTAGATCGATCTCAGTTTGTTCACGTCAATGATGAATCCTCCATGCACACCAAAGTTTGTCACGGAGTCCCACAAGGTTCTGTACTAGGACCACTTCTATTCAGTTTATATATGCTTCTTTTAGGGAACATTATTAGGAATCACTCCATTAATTTTTATTGTTTTGCTGACGACACCCAATTATATTTATTGATCAAGCGTGATGAAATCAATCAGTTAACTAAACCCCAAACATGCCTTAAGGATATAAAAAGTTGGATGACCTACAATTTTCTGATGTTAAGTTCAGACAAAACTGACGTTCTTCTAATTGGACCCAAACATCTCAGAAACTCTCTTTCTAGAGACTTAGTTACTTTAGACGGGTTCACCCTGGCCTCCAGCTCCACTGTAAAGAATCTTAAAGTTGTTTTTGATCAGGATTTGTCCTTTAACGTCCACATAAAACAAATTCCGAGGACTGCATTCTTCCACTTACGTAACATCACCAAAATCAGATGCATCGTGTCTCAAGCGGATGCAGAAAAACTAGTCCACACATTTGTTACTTCTAGGCTGGACTATTGTAACTCTTTGTTATCAGGCTGCTCCAATACGTTTTTTAGAACTTTGCAGCTAATTCAGAATCAGAGATCACATCTCTTCCATTTTGGCTTTTTTTGCATTGGCTACCTGTTAAATCGAGAATATAATTTAAAATTCTTCACCTTACATACAAAGCTCTTTATGGTCAGGCACCATCATATCTAAAAGAGCTCATAGTACCTTACTTCCCCTCTAGAACACTGCGCTCTCAGGACGCTGGGTTCCTTGTGGTTCCTATAGTTTCTAAAAGTAGATTGTGAGCCAGAGCTTTCAGCTATCAGGCTCCTCTTCTAAACACCCCCACCCCCCTCTCTCTCTCTGTGAATAACACTAGCACATCTTTGAAGTCTTCAGAAATACTAAGTTTGATTTCAGTCTGATCATGAACTTTTCCGACCCAAACAGCTGATCTGCAGTGTAATACAGTGTGCAAAGCATGGAAATATGGCTACATTTAAAGCCAAAGAGAAAGTCTGTCCGATGGCAAGCTAAAGCAGTGAAATTATTCCTAATATAGCGTAGTCTTTATTTTTAGGTGTGCCATTTGGAGGCACACTGGCCAGTAACTTATACAAACACACTTTAAAATATTCAAACCAGCCCTTAAAAAAATTAATCTGGTGTTATTTGTCAGCAAACCCGATGAAAAGACCAAAACCAACAATATGTTTGTCCATATCTCAACATTTTCTGACTTGCTTACTTACTGTTTGTCACTGAAGATGTTAAAGCTTTAAAAAAAAAAAACGGAACACATGCTTTTGTGAGTCAAAATAAACTGGAGCATGTGTGTTCATATTAATGAGGGAACAGTGTGATGTGTTTTTAATTATTAACAAAAGAGCTCTGTGAGAAATAAAATATAGCATGCAGGCGGCGGCAGGGTCACTCGTTCCCTGGGTTTAGATCTTTTTTTTGTGTGTGTGTCATTTCTCGACAGAAAATAAAATACAGAATATTTCCAGCCTCATCTTGTAACCTAGCTGACGCGCCCTCTAAAGAACTGCTCCTTCGACTCCACCCAGTACGGTTGAACTCGACCAATGAGATCTTTTCTGCCTGCGGAGTTGCTCTGCATCAGTTAATGTTTGTGTAACCAGAACTCCAATTCTCCATTAGAGAGAGCAAACTACTGATCAGACCGAGCTCCTTTCAGACGGGGGACATGATGAAACACCGAGCAACACTAACACACACATACACACACAATGAAGGAACAATGCAGACCTACTGTTCAGTACCTGTACAAAACCGGGGAGAAAGCGGCTCACACTGACCCGGGTTCAGCGACTCAAGAACAATGCCATAATACGTTCTCTGTGGATTGACCTCAGGCACACAAGAATGAGGAAATGAGGATTGGCTGGGCGGTTATGACACTGCCCTGGCACGCCACATGGAAAACTGGTATTTGGCACACAGGGCAAGCTAGCTACCAACATGCTGTGTACACAAACACTTATCAGACACATGCAGTGTTTTTGAAGTAGACAAACTAGTGAAAGGAATGTAATAACCCCAGAAAACTATAGAAAGAATACACATCATATTAGAATGTTTAAACAGGAGAGCAGAGAAAGTTAATACATTAGAGAAGCACTGTGCGATTACATGAAGATAAAATCTGTTTACTTTGTATGTCAGTAGTTTGCTTGTATCAACAGTGCAGCTTGTTCAGGTGTGTATTATGAATAATTCTTTTCTTACTTTGCAGAATAAGAAAAAAAAGATCCTACATGCAATAAATCTCTTGGCGCAAACAAAAACATATCATACATGCAAACTAATTCCCCTCAATGCTGCACCACTTTTTTTTAACCCACAGTGCTCTTCTAGTACATATTTGCTGTTTTTACAAGGTAAACTTAAATGTTGAAACCGATGCACCAAACACATTCTTATTTATATTTGTTTATACTCTGGCTCATATAGGAGAAAGGTGTGCCTCCACACAATAACAATCCTGCAATCTTTTTTTTTTTTTGTGTGTGTGTGTTGGTTCAACATATGCTTGGTCCAAAGGTCTCTGTGCTCATAAACGCATGGCTGACAGGCAGAGTTCACGGTATGGCAAAAGGGAAACAAACATCAATTACTTCATCTCAAACCACCATGGATCAATAGCCACTCATAATAATAAACATTGGCTTTAGGTTCAGCCAATGATCCATTTAGCCTTTTGTAAACAAAACTCCACACAACTGTGGTTCATATAACAACTACACCAATATAAACATTTACAGTGTGGCAGGATAGTGCAGTTTGACAGAAGGTACTTTTACTTGTTATATAGGTCGAGGTCTTCTCAGCCCTACAACAATGTTGGTCATTTACAGTCATACGTAGACTTATGAATGGGTTTAGGATTAGTGTATTCGTCATGTGTGAGTCTGTGTGAGCAGCAACGCAAAAATTTAATAAAAATGAACCTAAATCCTTGCAACAGCTTGCTTTATAACAAAGGGCGGCGTATTGAAATGCATTTCTATTGTGCCATAACTTACCTGACCAAACATGTAGAGTTAAGGACTAACTAGCAACTAAACACTTTATCATTTATGAACCTGTCATTTATTTTGGTGATAAAAAGGGTCATTTTTTTTTAAGGACCAGTGTGTAGGATTTAATGGAATCTAGTGGTGTAGCTGCAGCCCCCTCGCCTCACCCTCCCCTTCATTTACGTAAAGGAGAAACTACGATGGCTATGAACGTTTGAAAAAAAAGCACAAGGTCCGATCTAGAACCAGTGTCGGTTTGTCAGTTCTGGTCTACCGTAGAAACATGGAGGTTTAAAATGGCGGACTCTATGGAAGAGGGTGTGTGGACGCAATAAAAGGCTCAACAAAAACATGACATCTCTTATTTTCCAGTGATTGCACACTAATGAAAACATAGTTGTGAATATTATATTCACTTTCTGCCATATTTAAGTTAAGTAAAGCCCCATTAATCTTACACATTGGACCTTTAGGTCTAAAGTGGCATCTTCAAATCAGTTGTTTTGTTCAATTAACAGTCTAAAATTCAAGTATATTCAGTTTACTGTCACCTAAGACAAAGAAAAGCAGCAAATCCCTACAATAAAGAATCTGAAACAAGAAACTGCATGGCACTTGAAAAATCTGTTAAACAATTATTTACAATTTATGAAAAAAAAGTTGCAGATTCATATTCAAGGATAATGAGCTGATAAACTAGATTTTTTTTTTACAGTGTATTACAATGTGTTTGTGGTATTCTTGTCAAACAGTATCACTAAGGAGTAAAAGGTGTATAAAGTCAGTTATTATACTTTATCATTTGTACTCTGATGTGTGTGTGTGTGTGTAGTTTCTAATAACATTTGTGTACTTTCAAGTGTTTCCATCACTACTTAATTAAAACTTGTTTTTTTTTTAAATACAGTAGTTTTAAAAATAAAAAGGTATTATAGAATAACTATAGCAGTTTATAACGCACAATCCCTTTCATCCAAACATGTGCCAAACATATCTGAGAGTGGAAGCAAGTCATCATGACAGTGGACCATGAGGCAAATTTGGAGCATGAGCAGTCTGACCAGACAATGAACCTTTAGCAGCTGGAGGCCTCTTTAGAAAAAAAAAAAAAAAAAAAAAACCTCCGCCAGTATAAGAGGTGGAGAGACGGTTACGGATGGATGGAGGTTACGCACGGAGAGTCGAGAACCGGGCTGAGAAAAAAGTAAATTAGGCAGGAGTCCATAAATAGGCTGTGACGGCGGAGAGTGTACCCGAAACAGCAAGGATGAGAGGGGGGGGGAGAGACGGTCTGGCTGTTGATCTGTCTGGGAGGCCAATTTGCCAAATTAAAGCTCCAAAAATCTGGGCGGCGGACAAAGCTCCGTCTCGCATGGGAAACCTCAATTTCTCCTCTAATTAAAAAAAATAAATAAAAGACCTGAATCAGAGCAGATGAATACAATGAACAAACACCCTAATCGACCTGGATGCGTCCCCCTTTCTCTCCTCTCCGTGTCCTTGGAGCTCCGTTTCCCGTAACGATGGAGAGCCAAAGTGGCCCCGTCTGCCTCCCCTCGCCTCGGCTCGCTCCCCCGTCCATCCGGTGCGCGTCCCTTTCTCCCCCCCAAAAAACCTCTAATAATCTGCCGACGAACCGATCAGTGCAACAGAACTACTGGGGCATGACGGTGCTGTGTGTCCGCACAGCTGGAGAGAACAACAGCAGCACACAGAGAGCGAGAGAGCCAGAGCAGGGGGAAGAGAAGGTGCCATGGTGGCAGCCAGCAGTGTGTCCCGCATGGCACGGCGAGCCGAGGAGCCGCACTTCCACGTCCAGACGTTCTTTCTTTTATTATTATTATTTTAATTTCACACTGCACATTTCATGCGTTTACATTTGTACAAAATAAAGCAGGAAATTCTCACCAAAGCAAAGCAGCCACCACGCGCCGCGGAGTATCCAGCCGAGACAACAGGGATCCTTTCAGCGCAAGACAACAATAAAAATGGGGCGCAGCTGGCAGTGCCACCGGATGTCCAATATTAATTGTTAATACGGCCGATTTCTGAGCATGTGGATGGCTTCAGCGTTTAACAACTCCAGCTACATGCAGGTAGAAAGTGGGTTTCTGTCCACACTGCCTCGGACTTTCGTAAAATATTAAAGTTGACGCAAAGAATAAATCACAGAACAAGTTTGGCTGCTGTTTGTCCACCTGCAGGTGCTGCTGCTGGTGGTAATGTTACTGTACAGGCCCAGGCAAGTTACACTCGGTATAAAATGTACATTTATTACAATAAAACTGTAAAGTTTGCAAGGGGGGAAAAAACAAAAAAAAACACACTGCGAGACATTTTATCTTATCCATACGCGCAAAAAAAATGTGTAATATATACAAACGCGTGTGTAATGTGCCACGAAAAGGGAATTTAAATGTATTTAAGCAGCAGTTTTAAAATAGAAATACGACACATATGTTTATAAATAATGTATGATATTTCCAATCAACCCCTTGGATACGGTGCATTTAAAATATTCCAAGTCAAGTGTAGTTCTGTGCCATGCACGCTACTGTGTGTAAATCCGTGTGAAAGTAGCCATTTTTTAATCATAGAAGACCGTTAAAACCTTTCATAGTCTTTTCTCTCCATAGTCTAAATATTTGTCAATAACTTCCCAGTGGTTAAACTTGATGGAAATGCGCGTTTATTCGCCCATAGGGGCAGGAAAAGCTTGTGAGAGACGGGCTTTACCTTAACGCGTGTCCTCGGATGTCCCCACGGAGTTAAGGCTCCTCCGGACCGGGGTAAAATGTCGGCCTCGGCCTCTCCAGATGATATTATTACGCACCATCCACAGAGAGGAGAAGAGCCCGCATGGACAGACAGGCAGCGGCCGCTTAGCCCCCACAAGAAATCCCGCTGAACCTACAGCCACATGCAGGAAGTTAGTTTACAGTAGTAGCGAGCTGGCCTGTATGGCGGATAAACGGGACAAAAAATATGGTTGTAGGACTGCTAAACACTCCCCCCCACCTCCTCCTCCTCCTCCTCCACCACCACCACCACCAGCACACTCGCCTCCACCTCCCCCTCCTCCTCCTCCTCCTCATGTCTCCCTCCCCTCCATTGGTGCAGAAGCCTACCGTTTAGGAGATGAGCGGGTGGGAGAATAAAAGCAGTCAACACCCCTCCCCTAAAGCTAATTCCTTTATTAATAAAGTTTTACAGGCGTGTACAGCGGACCCCCTCTGTGTTTGACATGGTGTCGTCCGCCGGGCTCAGACAAACACAGGAGGACACTTTCTCCACCGGCTCCGCGGGTTTGAAACCACTTTTTGTTTTTGGACGGAGGTGACACAATCATAAAGACAGAGAGAGAGAGAGAGGTAGAGGGCGTGGATCTGCGCGGTTGGATGTGTTGTACGTGCTTCTTTTGTTGTTGTTGTGACCCAGTGTTGTTTGTTGTTGTTGTTCGCGCAGCGGATGGCTGCGTGTTTCGGGGTACAGCGGTGCGTAAAGGTAGACAAATGAGTTGTGAGCGACTGACCTGGTCGAAATGGGAAGTGTGTCAGCTGTAAAAACAGTTTCAAGCTCTCATCGGCGGATTGGGGGGCACTTGAGTTCACGAATAATCCCGTAGACCGACTGTCAAAGCGGAGAGACCGGCGGCTCACACTTCTGTTTTGGGCTTTTCACAATAAAAGTCGCGGGGCTAAATTTGAATAATCCGTTCAAAATTTGAATTGGAGATTGAACTTTTTTTTTTTTTTCCTGTATAGCCAAACCAGGACAGATTTTTTTTTAAAAATAGAGCAGATCTACTGCATACTTCTAGCAAACAATAACTAGGCTTTATCATGATACAATTGATGGTACATTTGTTTATCTACATTTCTGACTTCTAACATTAGTGTCATTAAAAATAAGGGACATAATAATTTGTGAAATTATAATAAAAGATTCTTTCAACAAATCTTTATTCCTTTAAGGGTCAATATAACTGTTTATAATAATAACAGCTATAACAACAACAACAACAACAACAACAACAATAATAATGCTGATAATGATAATAATAATAATAATGATAACTCTATATGTTCTGTGATGCTTATGTACACACCACACCATGAAACTCTTGCAACACTACTACAATGTTACCAAGATTGTGATTTTTTTTTAAAATGAACTGACTCAAACTACACAAAATGCAATAGTTAACAATCTTGCAATCTACACCACTTTAACGATACACTACAGTCAATTGAATAATAGTCTTACAAGAGCATTTCAGTTTGATATTAATCAATGAGATGTTTTATTAAATTCATTTGATTTCTGTTTTCATTTGCTTCTTTATTTATTTATTTACCTTAGTATTCATTTTCCATTCATTCTCCGACTATTCATGCCTTGCTGCCACACACTGAAGGTCAGGCACACTATAGGTCTTCAGCTAAGAAGAAGCCAGCTCGCTATTGTCAGTTATACACATCTACCATTTACAGTCCTCCATATGTCAGGGTCTTACTACAACTTAATCTTTTAAATTAAAACCTGATCCATATGGGCGACAAAGCAAATGCGTAGTTATCATATGAATGCAAAAACACAGTGTTGTGAGTTGGAACACCAAATCAGCTTTTTAGGTTGTCGCAGGATTTCAATTCACCTTCAATTTTCCAGCATACATGAAATATTACTTTGTTGGTCTGTGCAGCTTTTATTCTCAACAGGCCTCCAGCTGCTAAAGCTTCATTGCTCCCACTCTCACATATGTTTGGCACATGTTTGGATAAAATTGAATTGTGTTTTACAATGAGCCACAGTTGTTCTATAATACCTTTATTTTGAAAGTTACTTTACAAAGCACTCTGTCGTGTTTCCGGTGTGGTGCTGGTTCTCTGTTGGCAGCTTGACGCAAACTGAAGCCAGTGAAAACGGATATGGTTTGTAACTACGACACGGCGCTGTCAGAGGGGCGGGGTCACACGACCCGTCTTTAAGGACACCGGGAGAACTGGGGCTGTGAACCCGCTGACCCCAGCAGCCCCCCGGGCTTCTTCAGAGCAGAGACCCGCTGGAACCGCTTCACCTCCTTACCGACATGGAGCAGACCCCGGTGAGCGGCCTCCACAGCGGGTTTACTACAACTTAACAGCCGCTGCAACTACTCTAACATCTGCAAACTCCTCGTAAGGCTCCGTACTGTACTCTGAATGAACAATACACTCTGGTTGATGAGAATAGGGTGGACAAAATATCAGAAACACCTTTCAGTTAACAAAATACTACAATAATGTTCATGCAGTTAAATCAACATCTTTGCAAAACAGTTATAACTTTTATTGTTCATTGCACCAAACTCAAACTGGCAGATGAGAAATGCAGAATTTATTCTAAAAACTACATTACATTATACATTGTTATGACTACATGAAAAAATATTTGTCATGATGTGTTGTTGTTGTTTATAAAACTCACCTGTTCGACTGTAAAAACTCACACTCAGTCCTTTGAAATCCAAATTTAAGGCCTCCATATCTATCAATTTGTTGTTAATGGAAAAAATATATATATAACATTGGCCAATATATTATTATTTTTAAATATGATATAACAGCCTCAGGCTCTATTTCACAGTATATATTTAAGTTGTTTCTGTGTGTATGTAGAGGGATTAAAATATGCATCAGCAGGCTTTCAGCTGCTCCCTTGTGATGAAATGAAACGACCCTCTTATCGTCTATAGCACAGTGAGTGTTATTTAGGCCAACTCATATAACTGTTTGCATAAGGATTGCTAAATCTTAATGTCCCGTTGAAGAGAAGTAGGTTGTCATGGAGCGTGAATGCATTAAAGCACATTTTATGAACATTAGCCTTGAGAGGATAAGCTGCGGGATGTTTGTGTTTATCTGTGTCTGTCAGTTACAGCCCATATGGCCTATAGGCTGTTTGTGTGTAACCTTAAATAATGTGGATTCATTTGGCTTTCATCTGTTGAAACTGATATGTAGGCCAGTGCTTGGATATATCATACTAAAGGAATGCAGTGCCATTTTTGGTAAGTGGGATCTTTCTCAGTTGTGTTAACAATCATGCAGTCACAAAAACAATGCAGCTTTTTTTTTTTTTTTTTCAGAATGTCATAGGGATTTTATGGGCTGTTTACTCATTAATCTGCATCCATAATGAGACTGCAGCACTGCTCCACCATTTGTTTATTTACAGCTGTGAATTATGCTCGTCCTCATAGGAGGTAATAAAAAAAAATCAAATACATTTTATATAACATAATCCAGCACGACAGTTTGTGCTGAGCCTGCAAGGCACATCACGGCCATATTTTCTGCAACAGTAAATATTAATAATCGCAATCATTCAACATGTTGTGTGTCATTATTTTGTATTCTGAACCTAATTAAGGGATCGTTGGCTGTCATCTAAGTTACCACACTGATGAAACAGGCATTTTTAAGGAAACAGCTAAGGTTTAGACCTCATGAGATAAAAGTTGTTTTCATGTGATTAGCAAACCCTTGATCCAGGACCGTCATTCTACTTAATACGATCCTGTTGTGCTGTATATTCCATTTCAGGTATCCTATGCTTAGAAGTTCATTAAAGGTCCAGTGTGTCAGATTCAGGGGGCTGTATTTAAGATGGAATGGAATATAATAAATAATATAACTATGTTTTCAGGTGTATAATCACCTGAAAACAAGAATCATTATGTCTTTGTTACTTTAGAATTAATCTTTTATATCTACAGACACGGCAGGTCCTCTTCCACCATGTTGAACCAACATATTTCTACAGCAGCCTAGAATGGACAAACTAAATGCCTTCCTTTCGATAGGGACTTTCAACACATTTTTCACCCATTTCACGGCCTACACGCCACTGCTAGAGAGTGCTAAATCCTACACACTGGTCCTTCAGTGGAAGAATGTTTAAAATATGAGCTCACTGGAGGAAGGGTTAACTCACCAGCTAACAGAAATAAAGTCAGTAACATAAAAAATGTACTTACTGTGAGGATAAATAGTATTTAAGTCAAAACATGGCGCAAGATGGTTTTTAATTTCTTCCTCGTTCACCAATTTGAGTTCTGCTCGGTGCTGAAACTTTTGGTCGCCATAGTTTCTCCATGCTAGAGAGGAGAGGGTGAAGTGAGGCGCTGCAATCAACTACATCGCTAGATGCCACTAAATACACACTGATCCTTTAAAAGCAAAGAAAATGCTTGTTACCTTTTAGTTCTTCACATGCTGGCTCATTTGAGTATCCCGTCAAAATATGAAGGGGGATAACTTCTTGTAAATCATTCCTGGTTTTTTTATCAAGGAGTATTTGAGCGCTCAAAAATCTGAAGTAGCTCCTTCTGCAGCATTTTGAGGTCCTTGTTGAAACATGTTGCAGGCTCTTGATTGAAATGGTTATGTGTGAATCATGCACACATGCCTCAAAGTGCCATTGTGAGAATCCTGGGTGAGAGTGAACCTTGTCCTTGATTGCCAAGGTAACTTGAACAAACTGCCTCAGACCTTCACCGGGGGCTCCTCTCTCTCACAGGCAGTGAAACAACATCAACAAGTGTGCAACAGGAAGGTCGGACGTACATCATATTTATTTTCTTCTTTTGCAGTGATGCGTTTGAGTACATGTGTTATTATATCCTTGTGAGATAAGATGTTTGTACCGGGGTCAATTTAAGGTATTTGGTGAAGTGCTGAGTCACACAGATAAATCTAGTTCATTTAGGTGTGTGCGTCTCCTCGTGTTTCTAGCCTGTTCGGGGGGAATGTTAACATTAAAACAGAGCAGCAGGATTATATTAGACATATATTCTTTTATTGGGTGTATCACATACAACGTCACTCACATTGAAGCGTTTAATTCACACTAATACAAGGTCACATATAGGATCCCATCTCAACCAACAATCAGATCTGTGATTTAGTAGATTTTTGTAACCATGGTGACTCTTCACACAGTAAAAAAAAAAAAATCCATCTCTATTTCCATCTATGTTGCCAGGAATATTTAACAGAAAGACAGCAGCCAGTTATCAGAGGAACTGAACAGATTCGGCAGAGGAAGGACAAGAAATCCAACAATGTTTAGAGCCAGTTCACAGCCAGCATGTCTGGAGGGGTTTATCTAAAGTGTGACACGTTCACTACTTTAGTTCAGTTTGTTCGGCCGCGTGAGAACAATGCCAATTGTTGTCCGGTGATTCACTGACACGCTGAAAATGTGACTCTGTCCTTTTACAAAGCTCACTGTAGCATTATGAGTGGGATCGGGAATGTGATCCAAACCAATGACGAAAACAACCCCAAAACACAAGGATTTATGGGTACATGTGATAGCCCGCAGTTAATGGTTGGAAAGCCTGACAGACGAAAATGAAGTGAGAGCAAACCGCAGTCTGGACTCATGCTCATATTCAGCTTTTTTCTTCGTGTGCTCTCAACTGGCATGAAAAACAAGAGACCTAAACACACCACTGAGCTAAAGTTACAGGAGGTGTCAGATTTGTTTTGACTCTCCACCAGCAACAACATCTCTAACTTGGCAGGTTGACAGGTGACAAAAACTCCAGCATTCTGGCAAGGAAAGTTTTACTTTGTTGGGTGCGATCAGGTGTGATTGCACTCTCGTTTGATGTGTTGCTTGTGTAACCCACTGTACATCACACTGCTCCGTGTTGGCTTTTAGATGCGTGCCACCACCACAACCACCAAAGAGGGCTGGAGGAAAAGATACAACGCAATTTGGTCTTTCTAAAAAGTAGCTGTATATTGATTTTGATTCTTTTTGGCTGAAGCAAAGTGGTTTTAGAGAAGAGGACGGGGGAGGGACAGTGTTGAGGAAGAATGAAGGGAGGAAGGAAGGGTTCTTAGGGGTGGAAGTAGGGAGTGTGGAAGGGAGAGATGTAGTTGTGGTAGTGGCTGGCAGCTCAGACTGTTAAAGCATCAGAAGGAGGAGGCACGTGTCACACCTGCATCGTATTCAAACCAAATGCTAAAAAAGAAGAACAAGCTGCTGGAGAAGAAGAACGAGCTCTTACAAAGACACGTGTATGACTTTGAAAACCACTGTTATGAAGCACATGACCATACTGTCTCTCTGCCCACTGACCGATTTGAGCTGGCTAAAGCTGCATGGACAACTGTATATCGATGCCAGGGAAGAAATGCTGGCGTCTGATTGGTTCTCAGTGGTTGATCTGCTGCAGCGGACTGTTGTGGGCTGACACGAGACGACCGCAGTCCAAAAAATAACCCTGACCTTTTGACTTCTGTTTTTTTTTTTTTTTCACTTGGTTGTAGTGTGAACGCATGCTAACTAAAGCACAGTACATTCAGCACATGTTTATGATTAATTACAATGATTATAATAGTCTTGCTCTTATGAGAATTAATTTACAGTATTTGGGATTTGAATTTTTCCTGCAACTCCTGCAACTACAGTAAATTAGAGAAATTGTCTATTCTTTGTTTTCTAACTGCAGGTAACGATTCAACAAACTACAAACTAGGGTTTGCAGCACTGTGATCTGACATACTGTTTGCCAGTGATTTAACATCCAACGTCAGCCAGTCAGAGGCATCCATCACTGATACGGTTCTTTATGGAATTTCTAACAGATTGCAGCTACTGAAAATGTGCAATGAAATGACACTTTCTTTTGTTAAATGTATTTTTTTTTTTTCATCTGCAGCTGAAAAGAAGCGAGGCATCACTCTGCCTTAAACAGCCCCTAACCTGGAAAGAATAATTAGCTGAAGTTTGAATGGGTGTAACTGCCTGACGGCTGAATCGAAAGAAAAATGTTTCAAAAGGCATTTGCTGCCGAATGAAATGTTAAACTCTATCAGCGTCGACCAGCAGCTTCAATCCAAAAAAACATATCCCTACAGTACAACCTACAGCACATCTGTGCACAAGCAGGCGAGAATGGGCAGGATTTCATCAAAAGGGGTCGAGTGGAGAGGGACTGAATTGGGCGATGAGATCACCATGGCAACGAGGACCTCCGCGGTGTGGAGCACGAGGGGAATGTGGGAGGGAATTTCATGCTGAAGTGGTCTAAAGTAGGAGGGAATCGCTCTTCACTTTTTTTTTTTTTACGGTTCTGGGAGATTCTCATGGCCGCAGTCCAAGCACTTACAGTAATGAACTCTTCACACACACACATACACACACACTCAACTCACACACGCGCACACACACACACACCATTACATCACAGATAATAACAGTTATATAACAAGGCCATGTGGACACTGAGGTAATTACAACGAGCTTACATCAGTGCCCGCAGGCCAAATAAATACAAACACTGAGAAATTCATGTTCCCTGATGGCAAAACCAAAAATGTAAACAAACACAAACTAAAGTAGCTCAAGGATTGCACATTTCAGAGATTAATATCTACTCCTAGGAAATCATGTTAGGGTTTCACTGGAAATCATTCTCATCAGTAACACACTAAACAAACACGTCCTGCCATTAAATAAGTCACAGCTTCAAACTTTGCGTGGTGTACTGGGGTCACAAGATGAACTGTGAAGTGTATTCTCCTTGTATTAAAACCCACAACAAGTCTTATTGAACTCTAAATCTTAAACTCCATGTACTGTACAAAATTGTAAATATTTCCAAAGAAAACTGACGCTGACTTTTCAGTTGCTGTCTCATAAATTCTGCAAATTGTGTGTGTGTGTGTGTGTGTGTGTGTGGGCATGTTTAATGGTTATGTTGAAATAAAGTCCAGCCAACCACAGGATAGGAATGATGAGAGGCATCGCAAAGTCCTGGAACAGAAAGAAAAACATATTTCAGCAAAGTAGAATTATCTTAACTTTCTTCAATCATGAACATTACCTAAAATCAGCAAGGGTCAAAGCAAGATGCCAAAAAATCTCAATAATTTAGAATACTACAAAGTCCAAAAGCGAGTGGCTCCGAGCAAAAAATGCCTTTGAAATATCATCAAAGTGCCATTTTTTTTTTTTTGTGTGCATTTCACCAAGCTCATTTTTTTCATGCAGTTGATAAATATTCATGCCTGAATGCCACTTCTGTCACTGTAGGCAGTTTAGTGGCAGGGATTTTCATCCCCCACTGTGCTCTGTGAGAGAAAGATGAAGTGGTTTTTGATTTGCAAACATGCAAGTACAGTACACAGCCCGAAGGATCAGAAACTGTTGGCACAAAGGAGCCAACAAAAGAGAAAATATACAAAAGTATAATGTTCTCATTTTCTTTCCAATCTCTCCGTGTCTCTTCTCACTATTTGGTCTTCGTTAACTCGGAGTGAAACAGATCGGATATTCTTTCTGGATATATAACTGAAGACACATACACACTTTAGAGTTTATCTATGGTTTCTTAATTCAGGGCTGGTTCTGAATTATATATTCAGTTTTCTAGTGTAGGTTATTTGTAGGCATTTATTTTTGTTTAGTATGACTAAATTTGTCAGCATACATTTAGAGACTTTTAAGAGCCATAATAAGAAAAAACATATGGAAATGTGTATTTTGATATAGCGCAATGTTCTATTATATATAATATTTTTTAATTCTTAAATGTTGATGTAGCTAAAATGTTTCTGTTTCTGAGATGCTCCTTGACTTTTATTGATGACGTCTTGGCCAGTTGGAGTTCATTAGTCAGCGAGAGAGTGGATGAGTGTTGTAACTTGTAATTTTTCACAATAAACATGCGAAATGACCCGGCTTGTGGATATTTATTCTGAGTCAAACTCATTTCTGTTCTGCTTTTACACAAACTTCAACTCAGCAGTGGTCATTTTGAAAAATTTGGTTTTGTTTTGGAGCAGTGTGTGGGTGCAGGTAAAAATCTGAGATGCTGCAGTGACTGTTACATAAATATAATCAGGTACACAATATTGCATAAAAACTAGTTGTTAAGATCTGAATCTGCATGTTTAATTTTTATTTCTCTATAATTGTCATTGTATTTATATCTAATGCAACATTAAGTGTTTGTACCTAAAGCTGCTGCTCATAGAAAAATGGCAGCTAGCAAGGTCTACCACAATAGCTTTGACCTATGATCTAAATACAAATGAATTGAACAGTAATAAAAAAAATAAAATTTAGTTCAAAAAATACAACGACTAGGCTCTGCACAATAAATACTTCAGCTGAAAAGATGATCTTGACCTTGTTTTTCTGGATTTGAGGGTCACCTTGAGTGGGTGGCCCAACCTGTCATCCATGTGCTCACTTGCTAACTTCTGTTTCCATAGAAACTAGAATTTTTTGGTTTTTAGAAACACTATGGCATTTCGTTCAGTGTCACAGTAGTCGGGGACAGGCGCACTTAGATTTAAAAAATAAAAATCATAGAAATGATGAGTAAACAACAACAAAAAGATTTTTCTAATGTGGTGTGAAAAAACCTTAACACTACCATTCAGGAGTTTTGGGGTCACTTGCCACAAAAGCTGTATTCAGTACTCATTCAGACGGCTGAGAGGACTACTCTGTATTTTTCAATGGTCTTTCAAGCTTTAGAAACCTCTTTACAAATCAATGTTATTTTGTTTGAAGGTTTTTAAAAATAATGTTCTGGAGAACAAACCACTGTACAATGGTTCAACTAAAAGGGCAGAAAGAGACAAAGATGCTCCTGAACAGTTAAACAAGAATTGAAGGAATCATTAGTCAGTCATTCGCAAGAAACTGCAACCTTAGGATCAAAATCTGTGTAGATTGAAATAAAACACAGGTTCATGTTTCAATGACTCCTAGGGATGTAACGATGCATCGTGACACGATTAAAAATCGGTACAAATGTGTAACGACTCGCACCAGTTGACAGAAAAAATTAATTGCGATTCTTCGCGAATGCGAGAGAAGTAGGATATGTTCTTTTTCTTCTTTTCTTAAATTAGAAATTTAAAGGTTACGTTATCTTAAGAAAAGTCACGGGATGGTGATTCATTTGTTCTATGTCAGACGTCAAGTCACGTGACTTACGTCACTATGTAGGTATGGAGCAAAGAACGAGGGAAGAGATGGCGACGGTAGAAAATAGCTTTGAAATAGAGGATGCACTGAGCAGTTTTAAATCACCTGTGTGGCGCATTTTGGATTCCCTATATACACAAATACAACCGGTGAGAAATGGACAGACAAAACCAAAACAGCATGTAAATATTGCAAGAGACTGTGAACATACATCGGCAACACAAGCAACATGCAGCAGCATATCAGCCACCAGTGAAAACTGCACATTACAGCAGTTAACACCAGTTTACTTGTGAGATTGTTTCTAAAGAAAGGAGATATTTTTCATGTATTTTGTTGTTTAAGGTGACCATGTAAGTTGCACTTTTTATAAGAGAACTTTTTAAAAGTTCTGTAAGAAAAACACCTAAAGATTTTTTCCTACAAATAAAAAGATAATTTTAATTGGTCATAATTTGTCTGTAGCTCATTTTGATCAAAAAAAATCGTATCGTGAACAAAAAATCGTGAACCGAATCGAGTCGTGAGTTGAGTGTATCGTTACATCCCTAATGATTCCTATAACAAGCGAAGGATATTTGGGAAAATGGTACTGTACAATACAGTACTCTCCCATTTCAAACAACACTGTGTGAACACTCACTAAATTAAAGTTTTATTTGTTGAATTATTCTTGTTTTGGGGCCAACATGAATTTAAATGTAAATAATACACCTGGTGACTGAATTATACTGCTTTGTCTGTTAAAAATAGTTTTAATTGGAGAAAAGAATAAAAATATTAATACAACAGGTGACCCCAGCCTTATAAACGGTGGTGTATATGAAACTATTTCATTTGAAATAATATCACATTAGAATTAAAACAGCTACTTTGACAAATCTCAACATTGAGACCACAGTAAACATGAATAAAATAACCCATAAAGTGCTTCATAAACTGTATTAATTACATTATTTACTAAAGGTTTTTATGTTAACACATGTAACAACACTGTTGTTTCAACATAAATCCAAATGTTCTCTGGTGGGACTGGTCTGTGTAATGTCTGTAGTTGTAGAAACATCCATTTACAGTATTACAGACTTTTAGCAGCTGTCTCTAATAGTTTATAGTGGACCCAGACAAATAGTGATAATGTCTGGACGTAAACCAATGTTTAGATTTACATCACAGGTTGAACCTCCTTCTCCTAACAAACATACCTTGTTTACTCCCAGAAGTAGCGCAGATACCATATAGTTTCATTCTTCAGCTGAGGGCCGAACAGCGGGTTGGTTTGGGCCAGAATGGCTATCAACCAGCTGAGTAAAGAGAGAGAGAGAGAGAAAAAAGAGAGCTCATCAGTACAGGCATATATAATTTTATCTCTTCTGAGAATTGTTTGGCTTGTGGAACTTCGCTGTACTTTTTGGGCCATACACCAATAGATCCTATTACTGTAATCGGGAAGGTTACTGTAAAGATAGCAAGCAAAAGCAAACAGCAGGAAACAGCTGTGCAACAAGTCCAAAAAGGCCAAGGACACAAAAGTCCAGCTTTAACCAACTCTCTCTTATCAGGAGGTCTGAATGCATGTAAACATTATTTTATCTTCGTGTTAATTCGACATGATTGTCTGCTGCCGTGCACAGATACTAATGAGTTCAACCTGCAGGCTGTCCTGGATGCAGATGTTTTCCTAATGACCTAGAAATCAACACGCAGTGAAACATCACGCAAACACTTAAAATGAATCAGTTTGTGGAGGAGTTTCCAGAGTTAACAGTTGTGAACACAATGCTATTATAATCTTTACACAACTGAATTAATGACAAGATGACTGTGTACTTCTTCTCTCTTGACCAGACTTTAAGTCAGGCAGATTGTTGGCCATCTACTACAGCTAGGGCGAATCTACAGAGGACCCTTTGATCATCTGTGCCATGTGATTTTCAGGCAAAGTTTATTCATGTTCAGTGGCGTTACTCATGATAAAAGCTACTCTGTTGACCGTAGGTGCCTCTACCTGTTTTTTCTGACGATGTGGAAGACGAAGCGTTCTTAAATACTGAATCACTCGGAAGCAACTGTGTCGAAAATGGTTCTCTGTTCTCTGTCAGAGCATCAGATACTGTCAAAAATGGCGACGTCTGCTGGCCAAACCCTTAATAGTGCATTTGTATGGAAGGATCGAGTCTGAGACTATGATAAGCGGTTAAGTCAGAATACCAGTGGTTTTACTGCCTTTTTTTGGTGTTATTTTGTTTTACAAAGACATATCGCTGTTAAACAGAGTCTGCAGCTCTGTTTTTAAATCCTGAGGAAGAATGACGTGTGTGTGTGTGTGTGTGTGTGTGTGTGTGTGTGTGTGTGTGTGTGCGTGTGAGTCCTGAGATGGTCATGTGACATCTTTGTGATACTTCTCCTTGAGGTATTTATCGATGTATGTGCTTCTGATTTGAAAGGTCGATACTCTGTGCATGTTCACAATTTTTTCCCCATGACCCATTTCCATTCCCATTAGTTGTTTGATACAGATCATTTTAGAAATTTGATTCAAGGGTTAGGCTGGTAGCAGCTGACATGTTAGCATCACGTGATTGGACCATCACACTGCGTGCTACTGCTACATACAAAAAGATTGCTACACTGTGGGTTTGACCTCCTTGATTTAAGCACTGGCATTGGCATTTTCTTGTTTTTTTTTAAATATATATTTTGTCTGTATATACAATTATTCTCTGGAAGATTTCTGGAATGAAACTTGTTTGAGGAGTACACGTGGTGGGCGTGAAGACTAAGACTAACAAGTCTTTTTTCAATATTTGTTTTTACCAAAATGTGAAGAGATACAGCTTACAGTCTTATAGTCAAAGTTTACCTTTCTTTCTCAGAAGTGCAATAATGTTATACGCAATATATATGTACAGTGTTCACAATCACTTATAACTTTATGTCTCTGTGTACAGTCCTGTCTATAGTCCCTTACGTTGTAATTTGTATATAGTTTTCTTTTTTTGTTTGAAAAGTGCATGTTTTGTTTAGTTATTTATTATTTATCTGATCTTTTGCACTGACAGGAGAGCTGTGCTCCAATTTCGTATTCTGTACTACCGTGCAATGACAATAAAGACTCTAATCTTTAATCTCTAATATATACAATATAGACCCAAGTTGCAAAATATTGGACCTAAAGCTCAAGAACATTACAACACTCTCTATGAGTATTGTATATATGATAAATAATGTCAACGCAACTTGTTCTAGGCCTAGTTTACTATGTTTTATTGGTATATTCAAAATATTTAACAACATAACATGAAGAGCTTATACACAACACAGAGCTATGAACTGAATGTATACTATGTATAGGTTATAAGTCCTACTGTATGTTACATAAGAACATGCTCTTTAATATTTAACATAAGATCAATATTTCTGAGTTCTCCTGTTTTAAGTAATCCTTAAAATTATACATATTCTACAAAAAGATCAATTCGTCCATCAACATCTTCATACTTCTGTTTCCTCCAGCTCACCCAGGTACATCATTTTCAAACTAAAGATAAAACAGCACTGACTTTCAAAGTTTGAGAATCTTCTTTTGTCTGTGATTTTATTTTATTAGTGAGGGGAGAATCACTCTTTGAAGGAGCTGTGGCTCCATCTAGAGGTGGAAAGGATAATCCTGCACACACAGCCTACACCTCCAAGCACTCGCTTTCCTCATCAGCTCTTGTACACAGTCAAGCTCCAAATATAAGTCATGAATGTAGATATTTTTCTCGGTTGTTTTAGGATAATTCCTCCTATTTCGAAACTGCTGCTGATGTAGACCCTTTTCATCTCACAATAATCGAAATTCACTTTGTATCCTCTGGTGCTCCTTTAGTCTATGATTTATCTTGCATCTGTCCAGATCTGTTTCTTATTCTTGCAGGTTGTTTGAGAAGGAGCAGTAGAGCTGCTGGTTTTTAAGTCTGATACTCAGACCTGGCCTCCAGCTTTGCTGTTGCAGCCTCAGTAAACCTCTGAAGAATATCTTGTTTCAATGTAGGCTACATTCACACTGCAAATCAGATTTTCTTGATCGCCATCCACACACACACTTCAGTACAGAAGTAGCAGCCATTTCTCTACAAAAAGCCATATTTTAAAAAAAAGTCTCTCTTTCCCTTTGTTATCATCTGCTCATGGATTCTTCAGCTTCCACTGCAACTTATACATAAAACCATAAACACTGACGTCAGTGGCCTCCATGTTTACTTCACTACTTCTCTGTTATTGTTCTTTATCTGCATGCGGGTCAGCTCAGGACCGTGACAAGTTCACACCGCAATCTGATATTGGCCACATATAAAAAAATAATGTGATGATTCTTCTTCATGTCTCTTGTTACTTAGTAGTTGGCAGCACGCTCTCTCAGCAGCATGTTCTCTTGCAAAATCCCATTACAATTGTTTTCTGAGGTCTCCGACTCATGTTGATTAGTTGTTTAGCACTAATTTCAATGTTTGTTTGTTTTTAAAGCCTTTTGACTTGTTATTGAGCTCTCCTTCTCATTTCTATCATAACACATAAAAATCATAACACTTAAAAAAAAATCGACTGAAGCAGAGTTTGTACGTACAGCCTCACCAGAAGCCGTTTCATTCGAAAGCACTAAAATCTTTGCAACGTTTTTAAAGTTTCATTAAGCGGGTGTAATCAGAGCAGCAGGTCACATCAACATGAAGAAGAGGAGGAGAGTTTGTACTTACAACAAGTAGCAGCAGACCGCTGTGAGGATGAGACTGGTGACAATCACACTGTCAAGAGAAAAACAGAGAAGGAGTTATGCAGCTCTGTCCATGCACTCATATACATAGTTCAATATTACCGTAATGTTAATCGTATCTCCATGTGACAATAACAATATTTTCACAGTGAGATACAAGCTCGACATGAAACTTTATAGGTAAACATTGGCCTATAACAGATATATCTGTATTAGTGTATATCTTCCAACATGCACCAATATGAAAACTTCAATTTTACACAACAAAATACAGAAAAAGAGGTAATTAGAGCTATTAATTGTGTTTTATTTGTGTTTTTCTAATGTATAGTAATTACTGTTTCAGTGTACTGATTGTGACATTGTTATTGTATCTTGGCTTCATTACGCATCTTTGTCATCAAGTGTTTGATAACCATGTTTGTGGGATCACTGTAAAAAAAAAGTGCTTTTTTTTTAACTCCCTAATATCAACATCGACCCAAAAGAATCCAGTATCGGTCAATAAGACATTTACAAAGAATTAGTGGGATGTTTACTTTAAACTTTAATAAACAGTGCCATGATCATTTCTGCAGTACCCCTACTACATGTCTCACAGCGTATTTAAAGTAGCAATGCACCAACTCTTATAAGCTCATAATACAGACACTATAGATGTGAGGTATGATGATTTTTTGGTATTTTCTGAGCTACATTAGGTTAAAAACTGATATTTCTGTCTCTTTTATCTACAAACAGTTCTTTGAATTATAATAAACAAACAAATAAACATAACTATTTATCAGTAAAATAATATAAAATCCACCCGCTCCTTTCTTACAACCTGTTTTCAGATACCATCATGGTAAATATAGACTGAACTGTACAACAAATGAAGTGGAGTAAGTTTCCATCAAAGCAGAAACACTTACAGGTTAAGACATCTACCATTATTATTACAGTTGATTTACTTGACCACTGTTAAAGCATCTTTGATTAGATAATAAACTACACTGCTCTTATTTTGTATGGTCAGGGTCAACTATGAACCACTGTGATGGCTCCAGCATCACTGCTCTACAAGACTCACAACTGGGACAAAAATAAATAAATACTATCCTCACATAATCAACATTATCTTTTCAGTCTTATATGTTATTGGATCGACCCTTTAACCTTACTGCCCTGTTGGGATGGAGGTATGGGTGGATGGATGGGAGGTAGGAAGGGATGTTGGGATGGACGCACGGTGACGCGCAGGGCCTCCATCCCATGAGCAGCAGCGCGCTCATGTATTTAATCCAGATACTATGCAGCAAACGTTGACTTTGAACAATAATTAACAGACTAATAACCTGAATTAGAATCGTAGTGTATAAAATGTAATGCAACGCTAAATAAAGGCCCTTAATTGCTGTCAATTAACGGCAGCTAGACCACCTACCCCCGGTTGGGTCCTTTGGGCACTAAAAACGGAGCCACGACCCCCACCAGCGCCCATAACGTGGTGAAGCAGATCATCGGCAGAGCGAGAGAGTGAGACACCATGGCTTCAGTCCGCAGAAAACAGCAGATATGGAAGAAATAACCTGTCTGTCCTCTTGGAAATAGAGAGCATCAATGGCTGCTGGACGAGCCTGTCGCTTTCTCAATGTCCTCGCCCATTTAAGGCAATGCGTCGTATGATTGGTCCAGACGTAGGAGACAGCGATTTGTGATTGGTTCAGCTGGCTGCCTATCAGTATTACAACGAGAGGGATTGGACGGATGTTTGTGCCAGCAGACTGCGGGCAAGATTAATATATATATTTTTCCATCCTTATACCAAGAAAACCGAGAAGACACATGAAAAACTTCTGTTAAGAGCCATTCACGAGTGTTGTTTTGTATTTTTTCCTCTTTAATTTTCAGCAATAAATACACTGAGTCATGATCTGATATCTACAACTAACTCAAACAATACACAAACTAAATAATCATGTAATAATTGTTTAAAAAAGAAACACACACACACACACACACAGTATATATGGCATATACGGTATTTGCATAGTGTATATGCAAATATCTAGACTGCATGCACTTATATAGGAAATTATAAATAAAGAATAGTTTATTAAAGAGTTCTAATTACTGGTAACAACATGACTCAAGCCTTAGTTGGACCTTGATCTTATTATACTAATATCTATGTAACAATGCAGACTGCAGTATGTGCAGTACATGGAAGCCTTTGACAAAAGATATTGACAATATTATCTTATAAGATAACATTTATGTCCAGAATATCCAGGTGATAGGACATTGGAATGAGAGTCTAAATACATTTGGTTTCATAGACCTAGTATTAAGTGGTCTCAACTTAAACGTTTTAAGAAGTATCACTGTTATGGAAAGAACAAAACTCTTGAATAAGGAAGACTGGATTCAAAGTATCAAAGTTTAAATTGAATTTATTATTCTTGTACAAGAAGGAACGTTTAACAGTGCAACACACAAAAGGGGTTACAGAGAAAAGGCTCCCTGAAGAGCTCTGTCAGTTGGTTCTTATACAATTTTCTTAAAATGGGCTGTTGGACATCTCCCCACTTACAATTTCCTTTTTTGGTTTTCCGCTTAGTAATGAACATTATGTTTCTTTTCCAAAATGACACTCCCCTTAACCTGTCTCTCTTGTCCTTGAACTATTTTTTAATTATCTCTCCCTGCCAGCCTTAGTAAACACATGCCAGATAAAGGGAGTGGATGAGATATGCAAAAGACAGAAAACACACACACTCTCTATAAGAGTTAAAACATCTGCACCCCAGTATACTCCTAATTTTTTATAACAATCACATTTGAAAATGTTGATATCTCCGGGAAACCTTTACATTTAAAGATGTGTTCAGCACATAGTAGTTCTTTGTGCTGCACCACATTGCCTGGAACCAACAAGATGGGCAGGTACCAAGTTTGCACACATCCTTACCCATACACAACTCCTTATTGACTGATTAAAACAATGTTTTTTAAAGTTCTGTGTCCTCTAGAGTTTTTCTTTATTGTAGGACAATACAGGACCAACCAAAACATGGTCCTGTATCATCAACACTTGATCAAAGATACAGGAGAAGAAAATGCTCTAATTACTTTTATGCAAAGGTGGCCTTTACATCAAACGTTCTCACTATACTGTAGAAATATTACCCCCCCAGTGGACAAAGGTGCAGTCTACATTCCTTGTGCAGTTTCCTGTAATTCACATTGGTCTTATCTGTACCCGCAAATATTCATTCCACCCAGACCACTGATTTCTAGTTTTAAGTAGGTCAGCTTGCCAGGAAATACAGGCTGGCTTACAGCTGTTGTTCTCAGGATATTTCTCATTTCTAAGTTAGACTGGTTGATTTGTCCCTTATGTAAGAAGTAGAGACAAAGTTCTGAAACTTTTGTGTTGCATTTATCATTTCTAAAAGAATTTCTTTGAAAAAGATTGCAGAGTGTATATTATAGTTTTATAGAATCTTATTAAGGATCTTTACTTACATATTAACTCCTCTCTAGGAAGATTTACCAAAACTATAGGATCTATAAAAGTGATAGAGATAAAAGATCAAATGAACTAAAATAGAAAGAAATAGAAATTGACAAAAACAAATAAAAATAAACTGCATTCTCAGTGCAATAATAAGCTGTACCAAATGTAATAAAGAAAATAAAAGTAAAGTAGAGTAATTGATAGGTTATATCTTCTAGGCCAAGACACAACAAACAACAAGTTGATCTTTAGTCGATGGCTTAATATCAGAGCTAAGGAGATTATGGACAAATTTGCTCAACATAGAAAGATACAAACTCCACATCTGGAAACCCTTTACATTTGTCCGAACCTCCTTCATTGTCACTCTAATCAGCATTTCGGGTCCACTTCTGAACAACACCAATATATCTGTCTTGGGCCCCTGACAACATTTCTATCAGATGTGCAAATGTCTAACTGATGAATGCATACAAACATACTTATACACATGTAGGCCTTGAGGTCCTCAGAAGTATTAGTTGTTTGGCTTTGGTTGGGAACAGTAGGTGCCAGTCTATCTAAACACTGTGGTGGCCAGGGTCGAAGAGACCTATTGCTGCCTTCTTAGACATAATACATAGCTTGCTGTTGACGTTCCAATCTGTAAACAGACAACAGTGTCTTCAGACTAGAATGTGTTGACAATAACACCTGCATGGGTAAAGACATTTTCTTTGGCGAATTCTGGGTGTATAGTATCTGTGGTATTTGGGGGTTTAAAGTCTATACACCAGCATGAGTTTGGCAGAATGTGAGACCGACTCAGGCACTTCTGATGAACTTTGAGAGTGTCTCTAATTCTCCTTGGCCAAGCGTCAATAATTAATACAGCATAAGACATCAGAGGCTCCTGAACACTTTCTTCCCTCCTGACCTCACCATTGACCTTTGACTTGACTAGCAATTTCTCCACAACACATCCTAGCTTAAATAAATCAATAAAAGGGACAAAATAACTGATTTTAGAAAAGAAAGATTAAGTTGAACAGTATTTGATCTCATTTGACATCAAACAATATTGAGAGTTTAGACTACTCGACGATTTTAATCCTTTGGTGGTTTTATTTTGATGGTTGCGACCGGATGTTGTCCTTAAATTCTGCCTGTCATTGTTTTATTTTGAAAAGCGACTGCCGGAAGTCGTTGTGTATAGTAACGGCGGTTGTCGACAGGCGGGCGGAGGAGAAGGATCAACGGGCAAACGTTTCACATGAAGCGGTTGGCTCACCGGGGGAGGTGTCAGCGCTGAATGAAGACCAGAAACTAGTCCTCTTGTACGGCGTGAAAGTTTAAATTTCATACAGAGTGCGGGTGGATAATGCTGGACTGTAAAACCCGATGAAGTTCACCAGAGATATCTGCCGGCTGCTGGGCTTAGGAGGCGGTGAGTGCAACTGCCCCTCAGCCGTTGGCAACTTTTTGGTTTTGCAGTCAGAGAAGTTTAACTCGGTGCCACAAGTCGTTGCCTGGAGCTCAGCTGTGATATGTGTGTTTAATCTCGGGTTTTGATTGCACTGATGAGACCGCGATTAAAAAAAAAAAGATATATTTCACATGACAATGAATAGGTTAACAAAAAGATGAAGCTCAGACTTAAAAAGTAGTCTCTTACATAAAGAGCAAATATCTGCTAAAATGCTGATTTGAATGAATACTAATTTCATTTTGTGACGTCTTTTATGGTTTTTAATTTAATTTAATTTTTATTTTTGCTTTGCTTTATTTATTTTGTAAGGCTACTGGACAAGGTTTTATATTTATAGAATAGAGAAAGCTAGTAAGATTTTTTCACTTTTTTAACACACATATTTTTGTGTTATAGCGAGCTTTGTGTAAAAGTCACTTTCTTGACTACAGCACACATTATTTCACAGTGAAAGGCTCATATTTGTCTAGGTGTTATGAGTGTAGCAGTTGACATCACAAGAGTTGGCTTTAGTTTCAGTACTGAGCTCTGTGTTTTGGACTTTAGCACCATGTATGGAGGAAAGATGAAATGTACAATATAGATCTACCCAAATATGAAACATTGGCACAGCTCTGTTGATAACTTGCCCCCCTTCTTGATGGCGCCGTTTGTGGTATCCTATTCCAGACTTTGGGTCAAGTTATTTATGGACCTGAGTCAAAGTATGTGTCCCCCTTGATTTGTGGTTTCCTTTACATTAACATAAAGAGTGTTCACGTTACTGTTCAAGTCATAATAATGGCTGATACTGAAACTCAAAAGGTCACGACATATCTGCCTCAAAGGGCAGACAAACATGAGTGCCCGTGTCAATGGAAGTTGGTAGTTACAGGTAATTAAATGAATGTGACTTCAACCCATAAAAAGTTGTTAACACTGGATTTATTTTCCACCTCTGTCTTCCGTCCCATATGACATGAACCTGGCAATGGCACTAGTCAAACTATAACCTGACATTAACCTACACCAAGCCCCTATTCCATCCATGGAGGGCAACTACCGGAAAGAATTTTGATTTGATACAAGACCTGTTATCACTGAAGACGAGGGTGGAGATATCTACTTACTTTAGTTGGGCTCTTTTCATAAGTCGAGCCCTCCAGGCATGACTTTTGTCAGTTAAGTCAGAGGTTAAACTTTGAAATAGCAAACCAAAACTAGGAAACACAAACAAAATCTCTTTTGGATGTAACACCTGTCATATATTTTGCTACATAGTTTTGGACTGTTATTGTGGTATGTACAAAAAAAAAATTGAGAATTTGATCATAGCTAACATTTGTTAGTGCCTTTTATGTTAGACTCTATCTGCAGCACATGCCATAACCAAACCAAAAATATTTGACTGGCAAATGAGCTGTGCGCTAAGTCTACAAGAGTGTACAGAAACTGGTTTGACCAGCTTAAAGCCTCTCCTAGATAATCAGCCCTGATTTAAAAAAAACCCTCAAAGTTAATGTTACCTAATTTATACTTAAAATACAGTATATCCAATACAATTGTAAAAGTAAGTATCGAGTGCTACAAAAACAACAACTTTAAAGATGAACATTACAGTGAATGTCAGGAAAGACATATCAGATCTGATCTTTGGTTAAAACCCCAGTTTGGCAGAGAGTGCAGTTGCCTACCCAGGCGGTTTGGCTCCTGGCATCCCAGTTTCGTTAGTAGCAGTTTGCTAACAGACAGGTATAAAGGTATAAAATAGGAATCACTCCCACCTGGCAGCATCATAAATAAGAGGTTTTATTGGGTGCAAAATTAGTGTACAAGTGCAGGATGCAGGATCAAAATGTTTTTATTGTTTATCATAAAAATGACAAATTCTAAAATTCTATAAAGATACCGGGAAATACCTAAAAAATGACTTTTTTGTCATTGTTGGGAGATGAACTGATGTATAGGTGACATATAGCACTAGGCATGTGTGATAAAAACATTTAAACACCATTAATAGATCACAACATACTAATCATTTTATTCTATCTTGCCATGCCAGTCTGATTTTTCAATTTCTATTCAGATTCACTTGAAACCCAATCTTGCAGGACACATTTGATGACAGAAATTAAAATAAATCATGCTGAAACCTTTTAAATGTTTAGTAGCTTTGGTGAGCAGGTATTGTACATGAGGTTTCTTGTCCATCACAGTCAATTACACATGACTGCTGGAGAACTAAACGCAATCTTCTCTTCCTGTTATTTATTTATTCTAGACATAAATTAGGTTTATTTCAAATCACTGTAAGTTTCCTGTATTCATCATACCTCCTGTCTTTGAACGGTTCACTGTGTTACATCATGTTCTTTGTGTTGTTGAAACCTTGAGGAAGAAATCAATCTACAAATATTCAACAACAATCCAACAGTTGTTTTTGTTCTTGCTAGATTGCTGATTGCCAAGCACGGAAATGAATTCTTGACTCTAGACAAAATAGTCATGACTAAAGGTCTCCTTACTAGTATCTTTCAACCCCAGCCTTCATCTTTGTCCACAAGCTTCTGAGTTCCACTCAAGAGTTTTAAAAACTCAGAGAGGCTCAACATTAAACATTAAAATTATGAAAGATGTGTTGCTCTACTTTATTCATTGTTGCACTGACTCTTGATCCCTGAGTAAGAGACTAAATAATTTTGACTCAAGGGCTGCTTGTTGTTTTTCCAGAACTTTCAACTGCACCTCACAGGCTTCATCAGTGAACAGAATTTATGTTCTTCCTTTAAAAAGAAATGTCACAACGCCAGTGTCTGTGTGTTAACACACTGCTGAACTTTAACATTCACTGCCACGTGATGAAAGCCCTGAGATAAAGCAACACATATTTCATACCTCTAAGCCTTACTTAAAACACACAAATAAATATAAAACTAGACTCTTTATAAAAGTTTCCAGAGTGAAAGATTTTATGTTGTTTCAGCAGAGAGTATCTGCTGATGAGTCAGAGGGATGGCAGTTTATTTAGGGCCTACATACTTTTGTGTGTGTCTTTCATTGAGCATTTGTTTATGTTCCTGTGTCTTTGGGTGTGCCTGTGTGTATTCTGTTTGGTGAATAGCTGGCTGAAGAGGGGCAGATCATATAGTGCTCACCACAGACACTCATTATCTTCGAATTTTCTTTTCCTGTAAATGATTCAGCTAATGAAAGAGAGACGGAAAGGAAACCACGACTCTTTGAATGTTCCTGATATTGTTATAGTTTGTTTAAATGAAAATCAAATTACCTTTTGAATTGTGTGTGCTATGGGCATAAACATTTAGAGCACGGTAGAGCTCATTCTGTATTTTGTTATTGTTTTTAATATTTCATGTTTTGCTCTGCTCTTTTTTTCATTTTCTTTGACCACATTCACACAATTTCTCAGGCTGATCTGTTGGCCACTGAGCAGCTACACTGACACAGTTGGGGTTAACAGCAACTCATTGCAACTCAGATGTTTTTCAAGTCTTGTATAGTCAATAATTAATGACCATATAAAGTACTTTTTTATATATAAATGTAAATATATAAATTACTTGATTATACGTAATTAATTAAGTAGCCCATATTCACTCTCATATGTAATTAGAAGAGTTGCTGTGGGTTAACAGTGTGGGACATTATTGAGAAAAAAATCCTGTACGGTAATAATATAACGATATAACATTTTGATTGGAAGGGTCTTCTGGACCAAAAGATAAGATAAGTTAAATATTTATAACAACCCCACATCTGGAAAACCCTTTACATTCCTCTGGACCTCCTTCATAGCTCATCTAATCGCCTCAAAGGAGTCCCTCCTGGAACCAATCATTTACACATCCTGGGGCCTCAGGAACAACATTAATATATCTACCTGTTGTTGTTAATGATATATCATTTAAGGTTAATGACAGAGGAGCTATTTCACATAGAAAAAACTATAAAACTGAGTGTGGATAGTATTTAGCCCATTCTCAATGAACAACACGGACATAAGATGTGTAAGGGTCTGAGTGTGTTCTGAACTTCCTGGGAGAAACCTTGCACGATATTATCCGAGACAAACCCTTTATTTCTAATTTCCCTTTACCTTATTATATTTTAAATCACATTTTAGTAAGAAACCTCCATTCACCATTGCTGCTATTTCTATTTGAAGCAAAGTCAACATTTTCTTTCATTGTTTCTCACATTAAATCCCTTCCAGGAGTTTAGGGGTGTAATGCCTTTCACTGCCACAGCCACAAAGAGGTTTTTGTTGTTTTTTTTGGTTTTTCCTTTTACACCTGCAGCAGCCTCACCTCTACAAAGATAAAACATCACAGCCTCAATGTGAGCAAGTTGACCATCCCCTGATTCCTCCTCCCTTTCACTCTTCCCTCTCCCTTGCCTCAACTCTTTTGGGATTTACAGACAAAATGAAAGCATTGATTAACACTGGCATTAAATTCAGCCCCTGCCCCCTCCGGTCACTGCCACGTCATCTGCCTCCACCACAACCAAGCACATTCAGTAACACCAACCTTGCTGATAACAAAGACAAGAAAAAGAAAACAGAACCGCTCTCTCCCTTCCCGGGTTTATGAGATAAGGCCAGCAAGGTCACCAAGAGCTTGCCTCATCAGTCTCCCCCTGCCTTCCCTCTTAGGGAACAAACTGAGGTGCATCTTGAATCACAAACATTCAAATCAAGACCAAGCAAATCTATCTGGCATCAGGAGAGAAGAAGCATCTGACAGACAAGGTCCTTGCTCTACTGGTACTACCCTCAATATGCCTCTTCTTTTTCCCATTGGGCATACTGCCCCCACCAACACCCAGAAACATTGGACTTCATCTTGTTGTTCTTGTTTTGAGTAGTGGAAGAGTAACCAAGACTCTCAACTTAATTTCCTTTCCTTTAAATCAAAAATTTGTCTCAATGGGCTTAACAATCTGTAGAGCAAACAACATTCGCTACTATTAGACCCTCGGCTAGGATGAGGAACAATTCTGATTAGTGGACAAAGTAGAGCTGTCACGATACCAAAATGAGTAACCACGATACTATACCAGACAAAGTATCACGGTTCCGGGTATTACTGCAGCCTTTTTATTATTATTATTATTTTTGTGAACTGCAATGTATTTGTACAAGTTATAAATACTTATTAATTACTAATGTTGTTTGGTGCATGATAAACATAACACTGGTGAAGTAAAAATTAGACTGAAACAAGTTTGAAACAACGAGTTTGGTTTTTTGAGCAAAATTAGTGGTGTCAGTCATAGACATAGACTTAAAGCACTTTGTAGAAGGCGCTTTACGAAGTTCAATCCATTTCCTTTTATTAGTTTACGGGGCAGATCTTCCACATGCTATATGGCGGACACGTTAACGTAACGCAGCAACGGACCAACCTGCTCAATGAGGCGTCTACCTACAGTATATATGTCTATGTCTGTGTATATATGTCTATGTATATATGTCTATGGTGTCTCGGGCCCGGTGCTTCTGCCACGCTGAGTGTGTTGTCTCGTGTTTGTGATTCTAAGCCGTAGGCGCGTCTGGGTGGAACAGAACTTTAGCTTGTTGTTTGTTTTGAAGCGAGTTTCTATCGAAGCGGAGCGGTCTTCATGGAGTTCGTACTTGCCGGCAGAAACAACGAACAGCCAATCAGCTAACAGACAGGAGGACCCAGCGTGCGGAAACAGCCTATAATATCCCCGGACATCACCAGTAACTGGCAAACAGCCAATCATTCAGCAGCTCTGTTGTTCGGTTGCAGTACTTGCCACGTTGGTTTGTTTACGAGGGAGTAGCATACAGTGAGAAGCCGGGAGGAGAGCAGAGGCGGCCACTATGTAGCGGAGACTGGCACTGGTAGTATAGTAATCCACGATAGTACCGTTGTGTAGAATTTCTAGTATAGTAGGAACCGCTATGATTTGGCACCGTGGGGTACCGTGTATACCGCTGGTATTGTGCAGCTCTAGGACAAAGTAGAAGAGGCCTAAGAAAGAACAACAGAACAGGGATCCTAGTCCAATCTGTTGGCCTTCCTTAACAGCTTGTTGAAACTATTGGCCTCCAAGCCTTCATGCACTAAAAAAATACATATAACACTTTTTGTTTCTCCAAAGTCTTCACTACATATATTATGTGGGTCTAGACAGACATGCATGTAAACTGAAATTTGGCTAATGACTTTTACAAACAGCCATCTGTCATCGGTATTGACTTTGACTGATGAGTTAAACATTCATGTTCACCTCCAGAACAGCAGCACAATATAACTTTATTGTATTCTGAATTACTATGGACTGACCCAGGCCCACACACAATAAGTGGCACACTCTGAATTTAATCTTCTCCAAGAGTCTTAACATGTCTAAGGTTGTGGTGACTGATATTTCTGATCTTCTTTGAGATCACTATTTCAGGAAAACACCAGTGAATTATGCATTCCACACGAACCCTTGTTTTAGTCTCCATCAATGATGTTCAATCTCTGCCCATGATGTTTTTGATAATTCTAGTAGTTCAAAAAAAGGGAATTGATTGAGTAACCCCAGCTAAGTTAAAGGTATTCAGTAGAAAGAAAAAGACACCGTGGAGTAATGCCACAGTAGAGATTTATAAAAGTGTTCAAATGCAGAACTCGGCGAAAAACAAGCCTTCTGAACTGAACTGACAAATGGCAGGCTTTCTTCTTCGACATCTTTGCCAAAAACAACAATTATGCATGTACGTCAGTGCCACTAGTGAAAGGCTATTCTGCCTATAGGCTTTTCAAAAATGAAATGTTTTTATCTGCATGGCATCAGATCTTCTGCAAATAATCAACATGTTTCCACTCAGGTTATTTCTCAACGAAACATGCAGTTATGAAGTGTTTCTTTCAACCAACTCAACTCTTTTAAATCAGGGTTTATAATTTCATGTTTTCTACTTCCCTTTTTTAAAGATAAACCTACTATTTATCAATAGTCTTACAATGCACTGAATTTTTTTTAATTCTATTTGATTTGTCTTCTTGTAGTTTTAATTATGTTTTATCTTCTATTTTGTTTTACTCTGTACTCTGTCTTTTTATGTTTTATTACTATAAACTACTCTTTCTTTTATATATTTTGATCTTAATGCCATTTCGTCTTATGTGGAGACTTTGAATAGCCTTGTTGATGAAAGGCGCTTTTCAAATAAGCTTCAAAGTTAAACTCAGAGTGGGGAGTGTTGCAGGATATATGGGACCAGCCTTTATTTGTTTACACTGGTCACTATTATTTGAATAGTAATTTCTGTTTATCCATGACATACTATCCTCAAGTTTAACTGTACGGTATTTTTTAAGTAATTTGCATTGACTATTGATTGTCCTAATTATGAGGATTCAAGACGATAACATTATATCAAAGTTTGTCACCTTTCACTCTGTTAGAATGTTGTTCTTACATGTGATAGCATGTAGTTTTAGTTGTACCATGTGACCTATGACCTATACAATATGTGTTAATTGCTTAAGGCGCCACCATGTCTATGACTATGTGTAGCTAGTGACCATCATATTGAGTTATATTCCTTTAGGGAGAAAGGCCTGAATAGCCCCTGATGTTACAGATGTTATAGTAGATTTAGTAGTTTAGATCTGAGCTTGTATTAAACTTCAGATCTTGGACTCATATATTTATTAAATCATCAGCTCCAGAAAACCATCATTACACACACTCCCATGTTGACTTTGAATAATCTTTAAAAAGAGCTCTCTAGTCCTATTCCTTAAATGGGTGTGTTTTTGAAGGAGTGTAGGAAACTTTCAAGGCCACCATGTCCGGCAGCCTTAAAAAACAGATTTCACCACATATGGCTTTCATATCAAACAGTAACACATGGTTTGTTACACAGAGCCCGTTCCTAACCCCTCCCTGTAACATTTCCAAAGTTGCAATAAAACAGCAAACATCAAGCCTTTTTACCGGTATGTCTGATACAGTCTATTGCCTTTCTATGAAATCTAGAGTATGGGGTGGCACTGTTCAAGTCTATTGCAGATAATGCATGAACTTGATGCAAATAACTTCTTTGTGTATCCACTGCGCATGGAAACGTGACAAGCACTGTTTTTTGTTGTTGTCTTTCGTAGTCAATGTGAATGTTTCTATGGTTTTTAATCTGCTGACTAAATATTATGAACTAAAGCAGAATGAAACCAGTATGTGTGTTCATCCGAGGAGTGTCTTTCAGCCAGTAGTAAGAAAGGTCATCATCTGACAACAGCAATCGTTGTTCAGTCTAAACTAAAAAGGTTTCTGAGTTTCCCCCTGGTATATTCTGTGAATGACTGTGGGCTGGTCTGTATCCAAATCAAAACAATGTGATGGTGATTGTGATCAGAAGTATGTGATGAATATTTTTAGCTGTGATACATAGAATGTTTGAGTGCCTGGGTGTATAAATGTGTGTGACTGTTGGGACGCAATATAAGTTAGATTTGTAGAAAAACGAACAGTTTTGTTATTTAGTTGAATAAGCATGCATGCTTATTTCTGGTGGGTGATGTCACAGACTGAACAGACTCATATTAAATATTTAAAGCAACATTGTGTAGAAATAGGTATTTTTGTGAATTAGTGCCCCCAGTTTCAGAGTACAATACCACTGTTGTAAATATGGACATCTGTACATGCGTAGTTATGAATATACTACTTTTGATTTGCTTTGCTAACACAGCCATTAACATTAAGCAGGTCCAACGACATGAAACATCGCAGCCAGTACTTTAGCCTTTTATTTCACAAAGTTCTCGCCAACAACTAACTAATTTACTCTTCTTAGCTTCTTTCATTTATGCCCCCTTTGGTTTTTTTCGCCTCTGTTATGTCCACTGAGGCAGCTGTGCCCGGTTACATTGCACGTTTTTCCAGCTCCGGTTCTGACACAACAACTGCTCTGCTCCCTGTAAGCATTAGCCTGCTTCTGTGGCCTACAATGCTCCTCTTCCTAATGATCCAAAACACCTAGGGTACAATCAGTAACACCCCCTTGGTACTCTGAGCTCACAGTCTGAGCAACATGGCTAACAAACTGAATTTCTAGCAAGCCACATATGGGGGTTACACAGGGTCTTTCTCTTGAGGTTAATGTGGGGGTCGTGTTAAATCCTAGATTGTTATGGGGACACTGACTTCTTCAGCTTGAGATACAAAGTATGTATGCTTGTTTTTATGTAGGCAGGCACCATTTTGTTCATTATTATGGTTACCAAGATCAGAGTCTAGTGCTGACTCACTCCTGAAACACAACAGATGTATCACGTAATAAGGTAAATAACGTAGAAGCCACTCCAGAATCAACATAGAGTAGTTGAAGAATTATCCTGGTGGCATATAGATGAGCCAGAGAGGACGGCTTCTGAAGAATTGGGATGGTATCATGTCATGACAGGTGTACTGATAAATCCTCCGTTTTCCTTGGCGGGGTTTCAAAAAACCTTTCAGCATGAGATATCTTGCACTCTCTCCACTGATTGAACTGGCCATTGATGCATACAATTCTCCACAACAGCTAATAACAGCTATAGTTTGTAGCAGTTTATTTTATTGTCTGTAATGATGGTTTTCTGGAGCTGATGATCTCTTCAATGAAGAAAGTCCAAGATCTGATGTTCAATGCACTTTAATACGAGCTTGGATCCATTCTGACATGCAACAGAATGAACAAAGACAAAAACAAATGTTTCTCACAAATATACCAAGTCTATACTATAACATCTGTAAAACATTAGGGCTATATGATGTTTCCTACCTAAACATAGTCCTAGACATAGTGGCTCCTTTAACTATTAACATGTGGTAAAGGTAATAGGTTACATGGTACTGAACTAAAAACACGTACCTTCATCAGTTAAGAAAAACATTCACTGGAGGACATAAGAGGCAAAGCAGAAAGCATTTTCTTCATAATATGAGCCAGTTTCACAAAGATCAGTGTAATATTTGGTAGTGTGTGACAGAGTTACATAGTGCATGAACAGGTGTACATGCGCAAAGTAGGAATGACACCATTCACCTCAATATATGTCACAGTAGCATCAACATTATTCAAAATCTCTTCTTTTATCGTAAAAAGGATGCACAATGTTGCTTTAACTTACGAAGAAATGTAAGCGTAACACAAAGCTGATATGATGGAAAATAACTGAAACAGCTTGCTTGAATCAGAATCAGTTTTATTTGCTGAATATGTGTACACATAAAATTAATTTGACTAAAGTTAAGTTCACAGTCTCTGTGTATTTGCAGGTTTAGACCACTCAGACCACTGATGATCAATATGTACTTTGACTGTCAGTGAAGCTGTGTTTAGTTTGAATCTGCAGTTGTACCAAAAGCAGCTGTGCTCAAGATCACAATACATACAGTAAAATAGCTGGTGGAGTATTCTATAGGCTTTATGTACTTGATTTTATGTTGTGGAGATGAGGAATGTATTTCACGTGCAAACCTATAATTTGGCCTGGGCTAAATAGATAGTTATCCAACACAAGCTTGTTATACTCTCACAAACATCCTCCCTTCTTTACTCTCTGGTTATTTCTCCCTTTCATCTGCCTTTGGTCTTGCCGTGAGTCAGGTGGTGTTGGTGGCTTTGAATGCCAAACAGATTAAGTTTCTACTCATTCCAGAAGTCTCTCAACGGACTGCCTATTCCTGGACCAAGCGTTTTCTCACCCTCATCTTTCATCTGTCAACATGTACAGTAGAAGTGCTTTTTTTTAAATTGTCATTTATCCAGAACATGGAACCTGTTCTTCAGTATCACCGGTTTTATTTTATAAAAGCAATGCAACCTGTTGTACACTTGTTGTACTCAACATTTGGAAGCACTGCAAGGTTATACAAAATTCTACATACTCTTAATATAAGAACAGCTGCGAAACTAGAGTTTTTATTTGTCTCAATCCTTATTAGTGCCCCATGAATCTGTTGACATCAACTGTTTGTAGTAAAACCAACTGACTTTAGGAGAATTTAGCAGGATTTACTGTTATTAGGACCATACGGATGGCCAGCGCTGACATATATTTGAGTTACAAATCTTTAATACCTTTACATATGTCATAAGAATTCTGACCAAGATATGTGTTGAGCTGCATATTTTGGAGTTCAAGAATAAACTCATCAGTGCTTTATGTTGAGAAATGAGAAACTGTAATAGTTTAAACCTCTTTCTGCCGCAGCCAGACATAAAAACTTTATTGTGATTTTTCAAATGTTTGGCGTTTCTACTCCAGTTTGTTTATGGACAAACTGAAAATGTGTGGATGGACTGTTTCTCGAATACCAGAAACATCTCAGGAATTTCTGTACTGGGATATATTCTTGTTTTCTAGTGGCCTTTTTAAATAGACGGTGGCATGTGAATAGTGCAAGGAAAACAGATGGGTCTTCCAGCAGTCACTTGAGATTAAAAAAACTACTGGCTGATTTGTTTCTTTGTGCTGCTGCCTTGAATGCAGGGTAACTGATCTGCTTCGGCAAAGTGAGTGCTCATTAGCTGAGTGAAAATGTACAAACATCCAAGTTCTGATAACATAGTCGGGTTTCTACCAAAGGCTGGTTGGTGAATGCGTCAAGTCACATCTTAAATATAGGATTCATCTCAGTGGATGAAATTTAAACATGAGCGAGAGATAGAAATCTGTCTCTGTGGTATATTTCTAGAATAGTTTGTGGTACCTGAGAACACTTTCTGTCCAGGGGCCCTTAGATATTTATGGCATGGTGACCTCTTAGTGTGGTATGTGGGAACATATATGTGCCTGCCAGGAGCAGTATTAACGTGGCAAAAACTTCTATCAATTAATATAATCAACACTCTTAAACAAAATCACGTACATGTAGGCTATTCAATGGGATCTCCTTTTGATAACTAAGGTAAAAAAATTTCTTCCCTGAAACTTTTTGGACCCCCAAACCGGCCTGCCTCCCTCTTAAAAAACCCTCTGATTAAAAAGGTCACTGGTCTCCAAGATCATGACTCAAATACCTCCTGACTAATCAGACTGTTTCACAGAAGCTGACGAGTTACTTGTTAACATTTAAAAATTGCATTTAGAAGTCACTTGAATATTTTTTTTGATAATTATCATTTCAGGGGGTAGGTATGGTCAAGGAGGTCCAGTTGGTCTCTAGGTTGTTGATTTGATTCCTGACTTTTTCTGTCCGCATGCTAAAGTGTCTTTGGGCAAGACACTGAACTTTAAGTTGCTCCGAATGGACCCGCACCTTGCAAGTGTCTAAAGTATGTGTGAATAGTTGATTGAGAGTCCATTTGTAAAGCACTTTGTACGTTAAGGTGGAAAAGTCTGTTTACCATCAAAGAAGCAGTGAAAACATCAAATTTCAGATCTTTCAATTGAGTCCTTATTTGTGATCCTCAAATCTCAAAGGAATATTCTAAAAATCTTGCTGCATGCAAAATAAATAAAATGTGCCCAAAAAAACAGAACAAAGAAAAAGAAACAAAAATGGTGGCATGCATTAGGTGTAAGAACTATTTAATAACCAGCAAGATATCTGTGTTTGTGCTAATTGTGTTACTAAAGGAGACTCAGGTAAGTCTGTCATGTACTGACTGTTTTGGCTTTGTCACAGTGCTGTGCAGAATATTCTGGGTTTACCATTGTGTGTCATTATAGTACATGCACCTGTTCTTTTACTGCCTTTTATTTAGGACAGACTTGTACAAACAGATGACATCTCTGGGTAATATTTGTATAACACCCCACATTTGACTAAGTAGTAATTGAATTGAATATTTGCAGTCTATATTTTGTTATTGAATCATGTGCGACCTGCTCTCTTAGCTGAACTGCTGCTCATAAAACTGATTTTTTTTTTTCTTGCTCGTTTCCCTATTCCCTTTGTTTTCATCATCCAATCACAAGCTGCCACAAGATCACCTGTGTGGATTTGCATGGGAAATGTGCCAGTCAGGCATTGGGGCATTGGAAACAGCAGACACACACACACACAAGACCTACAGATTATATTTAGATGCATCTAAACCTACTACCAGAGAAACTGAGAACAGTAGAGGGGTTTCTTTCTTTCTATGTTATATGTCTTACAGCAAAACACAAATGTAATAATAAAAATATATATATATGTGTGTGTTGTGTGTGTGTGTCTAGATGGGCACGTGGGGAGGCGATGGAGATTCAGCATGGAGCTTCTGATCCAATAGACAGAAGAAAAGACCAAGCTCATCACAGGTAGGCTCAAGGATTATATACTAAAAACTTGGACCAGTTTATAGTCGTTACAGAAATATATTGGACCTTTGTGTGTAGAACGAACAAAAAACAACAAATGATTGGATTAGTGGAGTGGGTATTTACCACATATGCTAAATGTACTTGTGGGCACTGTATAAACATAGGTCACATTTTCTCATCTACAGACACATACTTTTACATTTCTGATGTCTTGTGAAGTGAATTCTGAACTTCCAAGAGATGCAGTATCTTAGTGGCACTAGATGCTGGCTCAACATCTCTGGCTTCACAACGATTCATCATCCAAAGTAAAATGATTTTAATCTCTTAGTGTTCTCCCTTGGTCAATTCAGAAGTGACTTGTGAGAAATGTGCATCTGTAATTACCTTAAAACTGAATGGTGTGTGTACTTTATCTTGAGCAGGCAATTGCAACAGTGGGAGAGTTTGGATGATGAGGAGAGACGAGAAGAAGAGCTGAGAGGGGAGGCGAAGAGGAAAGTGAGTAAAGGAATTAGTTGACTGACGCATAAGCTGCAACTACCAAAAAATAATACAATGTTTTTGTATGAAATGTATATTATTTTATTATTATTATATTTATTATTATTATTATATTATTATTTATATGTTGTTGTTGTTGTTGTTATTATATTGTTATTTTTTTTATTATTATTATTATTACTACTACTATTAATAATAATAATGATAATAATAATAATAATAGTAATAGTAATAAATCATCTGTGCATGTGATGGAGGAATCCACAGTACAAGTAGAGGGCGTGATTATGTTTAAGATTATGTTAAAATATATTTTTCCCAGCTTTATTTTCAACTATACAGTTCCCTGTTAAGGATCACCTTAACAGGTAACCTGTAAAACCTTCAGTTTTGTAAATTCACAGTTTATTCCTGTTAATTCCCATGTAAAGTTTCCAACTCTTCCAAGTTTGCAACTCTGTTAATAAAACATCAGACTAAATATTTACAATGTTCATTTCTAGCTGAAGTATGCAGTATGTTGTCGAGGAACAGAGATGTCTGATATCTAGCATTCCACTGTTCTCTCACTTTTTATGACACACCATATCTGCTTCTACACGTATCCATACATGTCTCTGTGCCACCCCACAGCCACCATGTCCATGTTTTCCTTTCAGAGGCAGAAAGAACGAAAGAAACTGGAGAGAGAGGAGAGGATAGAGGATGCTTCAGAGCAGGTGACTGCATCAGGCCTAAATGTAATCTGTGGTTATATTTAATGTACAAGGCCTCACAGAGTTTGCTCATGCACAAATAGACGATGATGTGCATGTGTCTGAATATCTTCTTATGTATATTATGAATTGTTGTACAGATTTCAAGAAATGTTCTAAAATTTCAGCAAAATAAAATGTACGACCTATATAAATAATAGTACACTATTACTCACTAATCTGCATCTTTATATTTGCTTTGCTTAATGTTTTGTTTTTTTAGAACACAGTAATTCTTATATTATACAATACCTCCCTAAACCTCAGTAAGAATATGTGACTTCTTTGTTTGGGGTCATTTTTAAATAATGCTTTTAACTTTTGCCAGGAAGAGGAAGTGGCTGGAGCGGTTTCAGAGAGTGACAGTGAGGAGGAACTGAAAGAGGAGGAGGAATGGACCGCCGTTCGTCCCAGAAACAAATGCAACCCTGAATCAGTCCCTGCCCTTGTGACAGAAAACAAGAGCAACCACCAGCTGCCATACAGGACCTCTGATGAGGTTGGTTGTAGCCAGATCAGCATACTTAGTATATCATTGATTTCCTTCAAAATAATATAAATATCCAGCAACAGTGACAGTCCTGCAAAGTTTTCTTGAACGACTTGTGACATCAAATTCTTCTCACTCTTCTCTCTGTGAAGTTGGACATACACTCGTAATAAAATGTTATGAAATGATTATTATAAAATTATTATTAATTATAATTTCAGTATTTTCAACCTGATTTCCAGACAGTTTAATTTTCAAAAGCGTTTCAGTACTGAGCGAGAGCTCTGCAGCTGGCAGCCGTAAAACTGGCTGCAATGTAATCCTCATGGGAAGTTGCTCCAAGCATTACAACTGCTTTTTTTAAACAAAAATTCTCTCAAAGTATCATGTTGTCAGACACTCATAATAACAATCTGAGCCTGTCGGTGGCAAAACAGGCACTTTTTAGTAGATGTACGTACATGGACAGTGCACGATTGCCCGGAAAGATGTTCAGGCAGTTTCAGGGTTGCCAGCTGCAGCCCTCATGCTCAATACTGGACCGATTTTTAAAAATTGTTGTCGCCCTTAGTCACATTAGACACAAAATATATCGGGAAAAGGGTCCGGGTTGAAATATACTAAAGTTGTTCTAATAAACAAATAGATCACAATAGACTGGCATTTGCTCACATTGCCATATTCAACAACAACAAGCCGTGCATAATTAATGTTGGGGGGTATACTCAGACTAAAAATCATTTCATGTGTTTTTACGTTAATAAAGGCTAGGTAAATGTCATTAGATCTTACTAACTAGTATTTGATAAAAATAAAGAACAGTAAAGACCCTCATGGACCTTCATGGTCCAAGGGTAGAGCAAATAATGTCACCTGTTATGGAAATTGTTGTGTTAAATGTTCATGTGTTAGTATTTGATATAATGCATTGAAATATAATCTAAGCATGAGTGTTGGGAAACACAAGTTATAAACATTTAAGGATATAAGTCTGGAAGAATACTGTGTGTCTCCTGTGTCTTTGTAGCCACATGAATACCGTCATGTAATGTAAAGGGTGGAGAGCAATGTATGTGGAAATATCAGACAAATACATCTAAGACGTTTTAAACAAAGACCACAACTGTGTTTATTGTATCATAGGCTATAGCACATAGAAAACAGAGCTTGTTGTTCCATTAGATAAATGTAAAAGTTGTAGGAGGAGGAGGAACTTGTGTTTTGCTTGTGTGAAAGAAGAGTGCATGTTTATTTTGTCTCGCCTGTATGCATGTGTGATTGGGGTCAATAAAAAATTCATTCATAAAAACCATCATCTCACCTCCACTAGACAGCATCAGGTTTGCTGATTGCCACATCAGACTCCAGTATAATTTTCTGGTCCGGAATAGAAAAGTTAACATAATTTTTGTATGTGTTTTGTTCATTTTCACACTGCAGTGTTATAAGTAGGGGATTTTAAACAAAAATCAAATGGTCAAAAGTTATGTTTAAAAAATCCAGTTCTGGTACTTCTAACTTCAAATAAACATTAATAGACTTGTCTGTAACTCTTTGCTGTAATTTAACATTTCTTGTGTTCATACCAGTTAAGAACACGAATGAAGCTGAATGAAGCACATCTCACTTTTCTTGGACCAAGGAAAGAGGACCAAGACCTCTATTTTAAGGTATCTCAGTGCCGTTATTTTGTGGCAGCTTCGTATAATTGGCTCTCCTGCTAAAACTAATCAAACTAGAAAAGTTAACACTGCTGAGTTTAATAGATTGCTCCAATCATGCTCGGTATGAACACACCCTTATCTCGCAGCCGCAGTTGTAGGAAGGGTTGATTAAGATGGACCCATGTTGATTTACTAAAAATTGAAATCAGCGTTTGGTGAGAGCAGATGTCTTTCTTTTTTACAAGCTATAGTTAGATAAAATTAGAAATGTCAGCCTATTGGACTGAGTATTTTGTAAAACTTCCTTGTGTTTCAGGAGCCAGAGTGGGATGTCAGCAGTGCATTCGTAGCCAAAGCTGCCAGCCAAATCAAACTCAAAACCCTGAAGACCAGAGCAACACAGATCTCCAGAGAGAACAAGGAGAATGAGGCCAGGAGCAGCCAGGTACACGCACACTCCATCCGTTCATCCAGTTTTTGGTCACTTCAAACCTCTATAAACTATGGAAAATCCAATTTTCCAGAGTATTTTACTGACTTGTCTGATGTGGAAACCAGTGAAATCAGCGCTGCATACACTGTACTAACAAAACTGTTGTGATTGCAGGTAGAGACCACCGAAAAAATGAAGAGGAGGGGGGAGTCTCTTACAGGTTATCTATTTATTCTTTACATCGAAAATGTTAATAACCAGTGCAAATGATACATTACGCTGTTTCAGTATATTCAGCCACTCACATTCCACATTTTGTGCAAAGTTCATACTTCATTCATCTTCTTTTAAATTCTCATTTCATCCTCAGTCATAATTAGTAAGTACCATTAGTAGAAATGCAGTATGTTCAAAGTTTAGTTTACTATAAGGGATAGACATTATTCAGTTTTTTTCCTACTAAGATGCTGCTCATAAAAGTGTTACATTTAAATATATTTATGTGTCTTCTGACATTACATGAAGATAGGTGACATGAGAAAGTTTTGAGGTGTATATGTCTCTGTGCTTCTGAAAGCTGTGACAAATCGAAAAAATTGATTTAAGTTGTGTCCCTATTTCTAAAGACAAAAAAATAATTCACTGAACACTGTCAACAAGATTTTAAATTCAAAATATTCACTATAGAAAGTAGTATGTGGGAATGTGTGTGGGAATGCATTATGTCAGTGAAAGTCCTCAAAAGTTTAAAAGTACAAATGTGTGTGTGTGTGTGTGTGTGTGTGTGTGTGTGTGTACGTGCTCCAGTTCAGGGCATTCAGATGTTTGGGCAAGGTCAGTACAGCCAGGCAGTGGACATGTTTACAGAAGCGATCTACTGTGACCCCAAAGACCACAGGTGAGCTGATATAACTAATCCCAACTCAGCCACACACTAACCCTTTCCTGTCCTGACTGTACCACCTCGCTTTCTTCTTCACACTCACTTTGCTTTAAATAAATATCTCTGTCTGTGTGCCCTTCTTCTTGTCTCTCAGGTTCTATGGAAATCGCTCTTACTGTTATTGGTGCCTGAAGCAGTACTACTCTGCCCTAACAGACGCTCAGAGGTCCATTGAGCTGTCTCCTGATTGGCCGAAGGGATACTTCCGTAAGGGCAGTGCTTTGATGGGGTTAAAGGTCAGCATCTGCTTCGTAGCAGACTTCCATTCAAAACATTTTTTTAGTTCCATTCTGTGATTTTATTGTATACTGACTGTGTATGTGTCTTTGTGTTTGTGTGTTCCAGCGGTACAGTGAGGCAGAGAAGGCCATGGAGCAGGTGTTAAAATTGGATCCACACTGTAAGGAAGCATCCAGTGAACTCTTTACCTGCCGTGTCCTGCACCTTGTGGTGAGGAGCAGTCGGTTAGAGCTGAGTGCTCTCCAAACGTTGATTTAATGTCACGCTTTGGGCGTTGCATGTTACATGAGAACATTTTGATCTGCTTAGGCTTTTGAGTTGTTCAATTATTTATTTATTTTTTTCACTTAAGGAGTTGGGTTTTGAGGAAAAGCAGAGTAAACAGCTGCTGGAGAAGTTCATCACCGTTCAGGCGGTCATTACCTCATCTGAGGCCAAAAGTAAGAGTACCACTTTTGTCCACACCAGGGCAGCACTGCTCCTAGTTACAGTCATGACAGACATCAATAGCAGATACATGCTGCTAATACTGATCAGACATAATGCCAGCCTTAAAGAGACACTATTTAATACAGCACATAGACAGTAAGGTATAAAACTAATACTATATTATCAAAAGCACATTACAGACAGTATTGAAAGGCAGAGTAGTAAACTATCTAGTTTACATAATGGAATATAATCAGTGTATTGGCTATAAAGACATATTAGAATAGCAAACTGAACTTCTTATACTAAAGTACACAGAGCACCATAATAAACAATAGATGGTTAAAACCATTTGTGGTAACAGGATGAAGGCCCAACTAGCAAATTATGTTTTTTTGATATGATTTCACAATGAATACAGTGTCAGCACATTACTGTATCCATTCAGAGAAAGATATGTACTTAACAGCAGACCACAGTGGTTAATCATGCCAGCATCTCACTGATGGCTGTTTTATTGCTTTGTCATTATGACATCTACTTTCTGTCTTGTCTTATCTCCAGCACTGAAGCATACATCTCAGCTGGACCAGAGTGGGTAGGTTGTATAAGAAATAGACATAATCACACTAATCAAAATTTTCCAGAATACAGACTTTGTTTTGAGTGTGAATGTTATTTTATGTATATTGTTTCAAACCAAACTTTCTAGCATCTACTATCTTCTGTCCAAAGTATACAGTGTGGATCCTAAAATGATCATGCAACTTTTTTCCATCTTCCAGGAGCTGTCGCTCTCTGTGGGTTGGGAACATTACAGTGGAAGTCACAGAGAAAGACCTCTGGGATCTCTTTAAAATGTAAAAAAAACACTGTCTGTGAGTGTTTGTGAATGTGTGTATGAGTGTGCTGACAAAATCGTAGCTGTGAGTAGCCCTAGTGTTACTAGGTGTCTACTTTGCCCGTAGATCTGTACCACAACGCTTTGCTAAAGGTTAGAGGTGCTATGTTTCCATGGTTACAGGTTTGGCGAGATAGAGAGCATCAGGGTTCTTCATGAGCGTTTCTGTGCCTTCATCAACTTCAAGAATGCAAACATGGCTGCCAAAGCCTTGGAGAAGCTGCAGGTGAGTGAGCTCATTTTTCAGGAAAACAAACTTGCCTTGAAGTATATCATCTTGGACGTCATTGTCAGTATACAAGGATGTTAACATGCTATTTCAAGTTGCAACAACAAGCCATTATCCTGTTCTTGTGCCACTTTAGACAGTATGTAAAGTTTGAATAACTCTCCTGTCCAGGGGGTGGAGCTGGGGAGCAGCAAGCTGGTAATGAGATACCCAGATCGCTGGCAGCGAACCCTGCCCTCCATGCAAAGGACCACCATCAGCCTCAGCTCCAACACTGCAGGAACAGAGCAGCAGAGTTCAGCTGCTATAGGGTAATGAGCAACTTACTCAGACTTGTATCTGTGTTGTGTTTTGTTGTTGTTGTGATGGTTTAGGTGAATATTTGATTTTTGGTAATGAACCCTCCAGAATCGATATCCAAAGGTGATTGGCCCATTACGATACCAAATTTTGTGCTTCCACAATTAAAAAAGCGAAACAAAAAAACCTTAGGAGCACAAAACAAAAGGAACAACCGTTTAACTTTATATTTCTGTATGAAAGATAAAATATAACAGTTCATAAAAATAAAGAATAAATACAATTTTTCTTACTTTTGTGCATTTATACTGTATAGTGTTCTTTACATTCACGGTCAAATGTAACCTTTTCTTCCTATCAAATTTCATTATGTTGTTAAATCAGATTGAGAGATACAAATCCACTTTCTTCAGGCTCAGATGCAGATTGTTGTAGATTGTGTTTTGCTTTATTGCCTCCTGCGTCTGTCTCCATGCAGCAGTAGCATCTCGTTATTTGCCTGCAGTTTCTGCATGTGCATTTTTCTGTGAGAATGATGCAGAACTTCTCCTCTGGTTCTGTTCATACAGGTCCAGGCGGTGTGTACCTATAGATGGAGACAAGTGTTTCTACTGGCGAACCACTGGCTGTTTCTATGGCGACAAGTGTCGCTTCAAACACATACCAGACCAACAAGGCCGAGACAAGAAACCATGACAACCCTAACTCTGTCCCCTACCCTCCCAACCCCAGCACTAAGGCACATTAAAGAAGTATTGACAGAAAGAAAAAGGAGGAACAGAAACAGGGCGGAGGACAGACAACAAGAAGATGATCCGCCTGAGAACACTGACAATTGAATGTGTGTGTGACAAGGAGTCAGATATGGTGTGTGTGATAGCCAAAGTCAGGGGTTGTGACTCCAACATGATCTTACAGTATCCAGAGCCAGACCTCAGAGTGATGCTTAAAGAATAGATTCATGTGATACTACAAAACTTCTAACATAGGGAGCTCCTCAAAGGAATTTAAGTTATTGGAGGAGTCATTGAGGAATCTTTTAGCTCCATTTGGATCCAAGAAAACCCCTGATGAAAGAGGATTCACTGGGACGAACCATATTGGAAACACACCAAAACCCAGTTCTGTCTGTTTGTTGCAGAGTTATTTTCTAATTTTTAAAAATGAAATGTAACATTTTAAATGTGTTCATGTGTACATTTGCACAAAACAATAAATCACTGAAATCTACACTAAAATGTTTGAGTTGATCTTCCTTCAGTTAATTATTTAAATTCTGACTTGAGCTTCAGAAATGATAAGAATCACACACTTGTTGAATGTGTGGCAAAACATACTCATGTGTCAAATACTAATATGTAAATCCAACTTCTAATTTTGGTCAAAGTAGTCATTTTCCAGGAGGAAGACACAGGCTGTGCTAAATGCTTCAGTATATGGTGCTATATGTTAACCAAGTTGCTAATTATACCTGGTACAAGAGGAGTGAAGATTCACCGAATGCATCAGAGCTCACTGAATTACTACTGAGAAGCCCATAACAGAAGGGGATTATATCAGCTTCCTGATTCATTCACCAAACCACAAGCCACACCTTGTATCGGTTTCACCTTACCTTAACTACCTAAACAGTTCATGTATAAACATAATTATACTCAGAATTAAGGTTACATCATAGGTTACACCTATTTCACTATGATTGGTAAACCGAGGTTGATTGTTTAAAATGCTACTCTCCAATTATCAGTCTCTAATTGACTAAAACATTCTGAAATTCCCTAAATAACTTCTATTGGTGGACCACAGTCTGTTAATATGGTGACAAGTGTTGCTTCAAACTCATACTAGACCCATAAGGATGGTTTCACTTGCTTTAAGGCCCAAGGTGTGCATTTTATCACTTTTATTAGTGGAATTAACGATTTGTAACCAGACCAGATTTGGATGTGGTCATGTTTCTTTGCTAAAGGTTTTTTTTTCATCTCAGTTTCAATGTGAATGTAAGTCAGGGAAATGCATTTTAGGTTTTGGGAGATATACAAACCATTGTTTCATGTTTCTAGTGCTACACATAAATGGTCCTGTTTAAGTCTGATAGTAGGATTCATGTGTCATGCTAATTTAAATCTTAACGAGTGGAGGAGTAGAGAAGGAGTGATTGCATGTTTTTACTTCTTCATCTTCAAATACTTATTGTGGTATATGTAGGCAGTGCAAGTACTTTCAATCATATTCTTAAGTTTTGTTTTCCAATAATGTAAAGCGAAACATGCCCTAACAGAGCTGTGCCAACCACGTCATCTCACAAGGTTTTTTTTCAAGACCACATCCTTTTCAGGTGGAAGTAGAACAGTATCTAACGGATACACAATATTTGGCTAAAATATGATTCACCCAATGATGTGCAAACAGAGAGAAGAGAGGAGCAGTCATGGGTTTAACAGCAACAACAAGTGGATTTGTTATCTTCGTGCTCTCTCTGTCAGGTACAATATATATACTTATTAGTACATTTATCACACTTAGTTTACACCTGTGGAACTTCAGGGGAAGGTCATTCTAACATTATGGTTAGCATATTATAATATTGCCTATTAAATAACTTAAAAAGCACTTATGGTAGCATTTGTATTAGTACATGCATGTGCTACTGACATTATTAAATGTTATTTAAATTGTCAGCATGTTGCAACTCAACATGCTATGGTATAAGCCAGTGACACTTGGAATATAATGTTAACAATGTGCTGTTAGTGTAACATGACAACTCTAGGTATACATGATGGTGTATTTCAGCTTTAAATACAGCAATAGCCGATGGGGTACAATTTAGGCAGATACAGTTTTACAGATTTTGTGTTAAGAATCGAAAATTAGCAGAGATTTTTCAAACACTGTTTGAGCTGCAGATAGTTTCAACAGCATTTGAGATTCAACGACTGCACCACACCTTACCATACCCCATTGTGGTTAGGATGTGGTTAGGTTCAGGGACAAAAAATGTACTGGTTAATATATGTTCATGAATTGTCACATATACTTAATCTACAGACAAAGTAAAACAGATGTAATGTTAGAAATACTTTAATTATCTGTAGGTGGACTATTAAAAGAAAGCGAAAAGTCTCAATGTTTCATCCATCCAAAAAATGTGTATGCTGCATGTCTATGGTGTTTCCTGTGTCTGTGTCTGTATGATAGTGCAGTGCAGACACAAATACTGAACAAGATTTTGTATGCTAGGGTGTATGGTAAGGTAATATATTTTGTTGAGCTATCTTTTGTTGTTTTTGTTTGTTATCGCATTAATTTTGTTATCAATATGTCAGCTGTGAAGAACAGCCCACGTGTCTTTTCAGTCTGTTTTTCACATAGAGGAAATACACTGCCCTGCCATACCCTTCTAAGAATTACTGTTATGACATCCGTCTTGTTTAGTTAACTTTTGCTTTCCTGATTGTTCACTACACCCTTTGACAGCACAGAGAGATTCATTGTAAAAAAAAAACATGTACCATTCCATTTTTACTTTGCAGTCTGTAAAACAGAGTGTCTGTACTTTCCCCATGCCTTTTTATTTTATTTAGGCAGAACCTAGATATGATATGATGTAGTTATTTACAGCACATATCCCTTTCTGTAAGATTAACTGCACTACATCAGCACTTGTTATTCTGGGGGTTTTAAAGCTTCATCATATTTCCCAGAAAAAGACGTTGTTATGTCTTGTTATTCCTCCACTGCAGATAAAGATTCATCATCTGATGTTACAGATGTTACATATTGTGAATCTGATTGTACTTTCTAATGTTACAGTGGCACAAAGCAGGAAGCAGTACATTTCTTCTCAGATCTGTGCTGTGAGCGGATCAACAGTGGACATACGCTGCATCTATAGGCCGCTGTCCACAACTAAGAGACGTTCTGTCCCAGTTGAGAAAATTTTATGGTTTACTGAAATGCAAGATAATAGACCAGTGGATCTGAGAACAAACCCAGAGTATGCAGGTCGTTTGAAGTATTATTGTGATCGGATGGCTTGCACTTTAAGAATCACAGACCTGAGAGAGAGCGACTCAGCTGAATACAAGTTCAGATTTAAAGACAAAGAAGACAGAAAATTCACTGGTTCACCTGGAATCACTTTATCTGTCGCAGGTAAATTTTTTTAATTTCCAAATGCTAACCAACCAAGATATCAATTTTTTTTGTTTGTTTTTTGTGAACGCTGAAAGCTTAGTTTGAGAAACAAAACACTTCTATTCTTTCTTCACAGGTCCAGATCTGCACATGCAGGTAAGAAGATTGTATTCTACCTGGGCTGAGCTCTTTTGTCACACCACTTGTCATCTACCTGAACGTCCTGCCTACATCTGGTACAAGAATGGACAGACAATTAAGGGGGAAACGTCATTTTCATATTCAGACTACTTGGATCCAGCAGACAGTTATGCCTGTGCTGTAACAAAATATGAGGATTTCCCAGCTCCCTCAGTGTGTGAGTCTACTACTACTAATACTTCACTACCACAGCACCATCTGGTGGAGCTTTTACTCTTCTTGTTCTCCATTGTTTGTACACATTTGTTGTAAGTTGCTCTTTGCATTATTACATTTCCCTCAATGGTGTACCAAAAAAACAAAAAGTGGTGTATTGTGCACCACAACAACATTTATTAACTTGTGCTCCAACATGGCTGATAGTAATAAAAAATTTTATATTACAGGTGTCTCTGATCGAACCTGCAACAGAGTGACTTACACTGACAGAAGCATCTGTGCCTCCAAAGGTTCATCAGTGGACATTTCTTGCACATTCAACAGCTATGATGGATCCATCACGTCTAAATTCTGGTTCAGTCCTGAACGTAGTGATCAGTGGCAGAGCCCGTCACAGCCTGAGGACCTTAGTGAAGACTCCCTGTATGCAGGTCGTGTTCAGGTCCTTGAAACAGAGAGAGGACGCTCCACTCTGAGAATCAGAGACCTGAGAGAGAGTGATTCAGCTCAGTATCACTTCAAATTCAAAACATCAAGCTTTGAATGGAGGAGTATTTTACCTGGTACAACTCTGACTGTCACAGGTACTGATGAACACAAACTGATGTAAATACACCAACATAGTATATTTAAAAACACGGAATATATTCATAATGATCCATCATCATGAGTTTATGTGTTTATGTGTTGTTTCTAACTCATATCTATTTGAAATTACTGGAAACGTTGATTAAGTACAAGTAATTGTAACTGCTGTGTTAATGTTTCTTGTTCTCATATCCAGCTCTGCAAGTGCGGCTAATCAGAATAACCGTCTACCAGAATTATACTGAGGCAGATCTGATGTGCCACAGCAGTTGCAGCCCATCTGGTCATTTTTCATTTGTCTGGTTCAAGAATGGACAGAAAATTAAGGAAGAAATGCCTGCTTATACAGAGGATTTCTATCCTGGAGACAGCATCTCCTGTGCTTTCAAAGGACATGAGGATTCACGCTCTCTTTCAGTGTGTGAGTTTACCACTGCTTCGTGGATGTGATGTTATCCGCTTGATCCAAAATTTTCACCTCCTTTAATAACTTATTTAATTCCGACAACAAGAAGAATTTTAAATATTCAGCTTCTCTGACAATCCTTTTATTTTAAACTTGTATGGCTGCTGCCACCATGAGGTGGATAATTTCACGAATTTTAAAAGTCTAGTCTAATGCTGTATAGGCTGAAACTAAATGTTAAAAAAGAGACAGAAAATGTTTATTTTTGAGAAACCATTTATGTGTTATGAAATATTAGAAATTAAAATATAGTCTTTCCTATGATACACTCATCTTAAAGGTATTTTATGTTTGTAACTTCACCTCCAGATGCTCCCCAGTTTGTGTCTGTGTTGGTGAGTCCGTCTAGTGAATGCACAACAGGCAGTTCAGTGACTCTGACCTGTAGCAGTGATGCTCACCCAGCAGCTAAATACACCTGGTACAAGAAGAATGGAGGTCCAGACCTTCATCCTCTCAGTAAAGAAGCAGAGCTTGTCTTCAGATCCATCCAGTCCTCTGACTCTGGAGAGTATTACTGTACAGCTGAGAACGAGCTGGGGAGGAGGACATCTGAATCCATCTCTGTTAATGTGAAATGTGAGTGAAACAGTCTGCTGTAATTCACTGAGCAGCTTTTGAGACCCAGATTTAAACGGTCACACATCCATTTGTCAGACCACCTTTAAAGTCTAAAAGGAACACATCCTTAACCTACAATAATCTCTGTTTACATATCTCCTCCAGATCCTCCAAAGCTTCCCTCTGTGTCAGTGAGTCCCTCTGCTGAGATAGTGGAGAACAGTTCAGTGACTCTGACCTGTAGCAGTGATGCTCACCCAGCAGCTAAATACACCTGGTACAAAGAGAAGCAAAAGCTGCCTCAGAGATCAACAGGCATCTATCATTTCACCTCCATCAGCTCTGAGGACAGAGGGAACTACTACTGCAAGTCTGAGAATCAACATGGACAGATCGACTCTTCATCTCTGTTTATAGATGTCCAGTGTGAGTGTAACATCAACAGATGACTTATGACAGTGGATTAAAACTACATTTTGAGAAGTGATGGGTGTATCGTCAGTGTTGCTGTTTTAACACCACAGAGTACGGGAAGGAAACGTGGGAGGAGAGAGGTGTTAGGTTCCTCTTAGACCACAAGGCCAAAAAGATACTACGACTGTTTTGTCGTCTCATAGCAACTTGTTTGACTTATAAACTGACACATTTTTTAAACCTTTGCTACACCTTTTTTTTTTGTTGCTTTATTTCAACTTTGCTTTTTTATTTCTTTTAGAGCAATGGCTTACTTTATTCTCTTTCTTTTTAAAGTACTTGAGACATACACACTACCATCCCTTTGTACTAGTATCAAAGATTAAAAATCGGATCAGAAAATTTGAATTTATACCATTATTACAAAAGACTTTTTTTGGCCAAAAACATTGGTGGGAAGTGTTTATGAACTACATCTTTTGCACACTCTAAAATGGGTAGGCAGAAACGATAAGCGTTGTTTCTTGCACATTTTGCAGAAATTAAGTATGTGTGAATTAGTCAGCTTTAGAGACACTGTGAGGCACATTCCTTCCTCTTTTCAGTACGCTGGCTCCAGACAGGGCACAGACATCAGAGAAAAATTGTTCCAAAAATTTTAAAATGTGTCTTTAAAGAATAATTTGTCTATGTGTCGCCTCCCCAAATTAAAAATATATCTTATACGCATCATCAGAAGTATCTGTTGACCTGATAAAAAATTGGTTATTAATAAAAATGAGGTCAAACTCAAAACACTTTCCTTTTGGCAAACAATTTATGAAGTATAATTAAATACTGATGAATTGTCATCCTTCAGATCCTCCAAAGCTTCCCTCTGTGTCAGTGAGTCCCTCTGCTGAGATAGTGGAGAACAGTTCAGTGACTCTGAACTGTAGCAGTGATGCTAACCCAGCAGCTAAATACACCTGGTACAAGGAGAATGAAGACTCACCAAAAGCATCAGGACAGATCTTCACCATCACTGACTTCAGACCTGAACACAGTGGGAATTATTACTGTGAAGCCCAGAACAGAAGAGGACGTCACAACTCCACCTTACATCTGATTGTTGTGGCAGGTCAGTTATACTTGTAGATCTACAAACATACCCATTCACTACAGATTTGATCATGGACTCCATCACACTGTATTTGACTCTACCTGAACAAGTGTTAATTTAGTAAACATTAATTTTACATGTTACTGATTACTGACACTTCCTTATAATAAAAGGACCTGGTGCTTAATTAAAGTTGTTGTAGATCTTTGAGTTTAGCTTAAACGTCTTCATGTGTATCAAGACTTTAATGTCTAATGTGAATTTTGGGGTACTGTCTTATATTGTTTTTGATGATTCAATGTTCTTCTCTGTAAAGTGTCTTTGAGTACCCTGAAAAGTGCTTTCAAATAAAATGTATTATTATTATTATTAAGTTGCTAATTGGACTGCAGAGAAAGCCTTGGCCAGATTTCCGTTATCTGTTTTCTGAAAATTTACTGGCTACAGGAAACTCTGGCTGTCGCCTCCAGAGGCTAAATCATGGTCAAAAGATAGTCGATGTGTTCCGAGATTGGTTGACACTCAAAATCATAAACTCTTAGAAATCAAGGTGAAACAGCAGCAGTGATCAGTGGTGTGAGAGATTTTTGCAAATCAAAAATGTGACTATGCAGCCTTTACATGCATTCAAAAAGTATTCAGAACACAGTGTATTGGACGTACACAAACATCCTGTAACTCCCTAATGAATCTTCACTGTTTCCACAGGTGCACAAATATCAGGCAAAAAATTCAGTTGTGCCATATTTGTCATTCTTCTCTTCATCCTCATCCTCCTCATCTTCCTATGGAAAAGGTGAGCACTTCTGTATCACCATGATAATGTTTACTAATAGCCTTTTCCCACCCATTTGTTCAATACAAGCATTGATGAATTTAATCGTTTTTGTTTATTTTTTTATTAAGTCGCCAATTAGGAGAATACAGGATGTCCAATCAACGTTATGAGGCTGTACAGAGATGAGACACAGGTGAGGAAGAGAAGTTCAGTATGCGGTGTTTTAGCTACATTAGCAGCATGGCTTTAGGTACGGCAACTTCAATCAACCATTGTCTGTCCATTGCTAAGAGCTAAATCCTACTGACTTTGGTGATCCACTATCTTTTCCTCTAGTGTCACTATATGGTCGACGTCTATGGCGCAGAAAGAAAAATCTTCAACTATTTAATGGATTGCTGTGAAATGTGGGATAAACTGTAATAGCTTTGACAACAGTAACCATGAAAATATAGTTAAGAAATGTTTTGCAAGCCTAAAATAATACTGGATTAACATTAGCATGTCAGCATTGCCATAATGAGAATATTAGTATGCCAATGTTATCTTTTAGCTTAAAGCAATGGCAATTGTCACTTGTCAACATAACCTGCCCATTATATATATAACACATGGCTTTGTTCTCTCAAAGAACAATCGATGAAAAATGTAACTTACAGGTGAAATCTTTGCTTTATTGAACCTGATAGTCATGATTTTTGTGATTTAAAAAAAAATTCTTGTCATTGCAGGCCACGCCTCACCTGACCACTCCACTCGTCTCTTGCCTACACGCAGAAAACTAAAATTCTCATTGATATTGTTGTGGAGAAATTGCTGAAGGTCAATAGTGATGTCAGGAAGGAAGAAAGTGTTCAGTATACCTCTGATGTCTTATGCTGTATTGAGACACTCTCAAAGTTCATCAGAAGTGCCTGAGTCGGTCTCACATTCTGCCGAACTTGTGCTGGTGGATAGACTTTAAACCAAAAGATAACACCACAAATACTATACATGCTTTACTGTATATGCTTTTACTCATGGAGGTGTTATTGTCATCATATTCTAGTCTGGAGACACAGATGTCTGTTTACGCAGATTGGAACGTCAACGGCAAGCTATCTATTATGACTAGGAAGGCAGCAATAGGTCTCTTTGACCCTGGCCACCACAGTGTTTAGATAGACTGGCACCTACTGTTCCCAATCAAAGACAAACAACTAATACTGCTGAGGACCTCAAGACACGTGACCTTATTCTCACAGCTTAATCTCTGAATGAAGCCTGTTAATCTGTTAAAGTTGCTAACCAGTCAATTATGGGTGAGTAAAAAATTAGGAACTGCAGTTTTTGGCACGCCTGCATTGGCCTTACTTCCCAGCCACAGAGGTTGCTGCTTGAAGGTGACATATCTTTTGTATTATTTAGTTATACAATTGTTATACAGTGTTCTGTCTGTTCAGCATCTAATAAGCTAATAAGTGGACAAGGTTGGTCACTGTTTTATTTCACTTTTTGATTGATATTAAATTAAACAGAAGTCTTTAACTTGAAAAGATACTGCAGTATAAAATTGTACATTGCAGTATACAAAGCCAAGAATGGTTAAAGGGATAGTTTGGGTGTTTTGATGTGGAGGTTGTGTGAGGTATATATGCATAGTCAGCGCGCCCCTAGTTTAGAGAAGCAAATAGAGCTCCCTGTCACTGCTGTGGACAGGGTCAGCGTAAAGACATATCTTAGCCGTGTAAAAAAAATCAACATCCATGGAAGTGCTATAGTGAGTCTATTCTATCCTCTGAACTGGTAAGGGGGCGAGACATCGAGCAGTGGCTCCAGCTGACGACCATGCAGCTAACCCAAAAGACACCGGCTGATTGTCAGGCAAACGCTGCCAAGCAGGAAGAGCATTACTTATACAACACACAGGAATAATTATTGTAATTCTGAGATTTATTATACATTATCTTGGAAACTGTGGTCATATATTAATGAAAGATTAGTCTCCATTCTGTTAAATAAGTGGACGTTTTCATTTTGTTTTCACTACTTATCTGTCATGATGTATTTTATACAACAATAAACCTTTTGTAAATCATCATATAGAGAGTAAGACTATCATTTAACCATTATAACATGAATGTTTATTCAAGTTTTAACATTTTAGTACACAAAATGTATTTATGGTATGAAATGTACATGAATTAGACACAATATTTTATCTTTTTTTATAACATCTGAACTATAAGCTTCAGGTCAGATGAACATCTGGTTAAGGCCTTTTAATTTAATCAAAGCTCAGATTAAAATCAACGGTTGACTAAAACTTTGTACTCCTGGTGCTAGTGGTGATACGTCCCTGTTGTTATGCATGTTCCAAACAACATCCCTACAACTATTGTATGCATTGCCATTGAGATATTTGTGATGCCTAGCAGATGAATGCTGCTGCCCTGGTGACCCCGAATGTTTTGAGTAACAAAATCACAATTGTTGTGTAGAAATTGCTGAAGTCAAAGGTCAATGGTGAGGTCAGGTGGGAAGAAAGTGTTCAGGAGCCTCTGATGTCTTATGCTGTATTATTTATTGACGCTTGGCCAAGGAGAATTAGAGAAACTCTCAGTTCATCAGAAGACCCACATGTGACCTTGTGTAACCTAAGGATAGAAAATTCTTAATAATAACTTATAAACTTTGGCTTATGAGGGTACAAAACTGAAGAACTTCCGATCATCCTATTGTTAACTACTAATTACCAAATGTTAGCATGCAAACATGGTAAACTTTTAACTTTACTAACTTGTTCTCATGGACCACATTTGTATTATTTCACCTGGACTGCACCATCTGTCTACATTAATGATATAAGTGCACCTACCTCAGTTGTGTCTTTAGGCCTTCGATCTTTGTGCTTTCAAGCTTGATTTTCATTTTAAACACGTATATAATCCTTTGTGCTTTTTATTTTAACACGTATATAATTCTTTGGCTTTCGAGTGATTCTTATCTTCACATATATATAATCCTTGCTTTGACACATATATAGTTTGAAGTAGAGGGGCAAGGGAACTCAGAACACATTGTTATGCATGATATGAGCACAAGACTGCACAGATAAAGTTGGGTTTGACATAATCATTTTTGTAATCAGCATTATGGTAAGAGGGGTGAACCAAGCAAAAGTATGTGGTAATCAAGATGCGTAGTGAATGCTGTAACATTTTTGATGTCTACGTAGCATGTAGTAAATTTTTTTTTTTACAGGAGGAATGAGTAAGAAGCATCTATGGTTTAACGGTGTATGAAAAATGAGAATAGTGGCTGCTAGACAAAAAACATAGGCAAGCGGGCCTCTAATGATGTCATCTTGAAAGAAGGTCAGCAAAGGAGAGATGCATAGTGAGGGCAGTAAAGACAGGCACAAAGCCTGACTGTGCGATAGTGGCTCAGGTTGAACAGTGTGTGAATGACGTTACAAAACAGGCATAGCAAACGACGAACGAGGGTGTATGGCCTGGAAAAATGTAGATGCAGGGAAAAATTCCCAAGTTCCACGGGGAACCTGAGAGTTGCACCCCTTATGTCATAGATAGAAAATTTTTTTTAAAAAGGGCTGATTTTATGCCAAGGGTGTATAACACTTTGAGGGTATAAAAGGAGATGTTTAGAGACAGATAGATCAGTCTATCCATGGGGGACTCAGGCTTTGTTTGTCTGTGAAGATAATAAAGCTCATCTACAGCCAACTTTGATGAATCCTGCGTCTTGTCTTGAAGACTTAATCAATTTGACTGATTGAAGCAGAAATCGGATTTGGTCTCTGGCGGGGACCAAGACATCTAAGCTGACCAATTTTTGACCCGTCACATGCAAACTCCATTCGAAACCAGGAACCTTCTTGCTGTGCTACCACTGCATCACCGTGCCACCCACATACCCTTTAGACTCCCTAACAATGGTTTAACAACCTTTCAAAAGAAGAAGAAAGAAATGTCAGATGCACTATCAGGTCACAAATGACTCTCTCTGTATTTCCATGACTGTATTTGAAGAACTCTATTCTTAATTTGCATAATAACCGGTTTTTTTCTTCATTTCAACTTCAGCATTTGTCTCTTCATGCATCTAATAACACTAAAGAGGAAGGAAGCCAGGCTGCTTTTTAAGACCACAAAATGTGTTAAACACAACTGCACCGACACACAGAGTGACACAAACTGTCTTTGAAGACAGGATCCTCTCTTTTTGATGCAGACACATTTATTGTGATTAACTGCACACCATATTTCTTGTGATCGACCTGCTGATTTAACGATACGTGAGGAGCAGCCATGAGTTTAACAGCACCAGCGAGTGTATTTGTCGTCTTCCTTCTCTCTGTACACAGGTACTGTACATCTACATTTATACTGTAAGCAGTTAGCACCCTCAGAAATTCAGAGGAAGGTGTGTTTAAAGTAAATAAAAACATTTGATGTGTGATGTTATGCCGTGTGGTGTGATCTCTGTCTTTCTTTGAATTGAGTCTTTACCTGACGACAAACAGAGAGCTGTGTCTGTTTTTACACCAGCAGGCTTCTCTGTACACTATACCGTAACATTATACCCTTTATAAACTGAGGTTGTTGTGCAACATGAAAGTTGTTAGTGTGGATAAGTAGTGACTGTACATGAAGAACAATCTTCTAATAATTTGTTGATAAAATAATTTGTTCTGTGGACTTCCTGCATCGTTCTGACTTTCTCTTGAACTCAACTTCTGTATTTGCAGTAAATTGATGAATAGAGGCTGTTATGGCTTCATGATAGCTCCATTAATACGAAATACAAAGTGGTCAGGTGCTTGTCTTTCACATTGCATGAATAACAAACATTATGCTGATGAACTAATGAATATTTTTATATTAACAGTTGGTTTAAACTGACTGTATAACGTGGAAGGTGTTGCTTGTAGTAATGAAGCCACAAGATTATTACCTGACTCTCCAGTTCCTCTAGTTCTACACAGTGTTTTTGTGTCTTTCAGCTACTTGTTTTGGTTTTGCTGTTTTTACTTTATTTCAGCTCTGTGATGTCCGGCTGGGACACTGTTTTGGTCTGTTCTCTGTGCAGCTTCATACACACCAGGGTTTATTCAGATGCAGAGCTTTCTGTCCACCTGACTTTGCTACTTTGTCCTTGCTTAGATTAGTTATGTGTCTTACTATGAGTACCAGGCTAGTTAAATTGTTTCCCCTTTGCTTGTTTTGATGATCAGGAGTCTGCACAGGGTTTTATTTTGAAAATTCAGCTGATTCTCTGTGCTGTTTCTGCGTCAGACTCGCTATTCAGACTGCTCTGTGCAGCTTGACGCCGTGTCCGGTTTCATTGTTTCCAGAAGCAGCAGCAGCAGCTGTTTTCAGTGAATCTCCTGATGTTGTTTTGAGTCTGATTGTAGTTTCTGCTCTGCTCTGTGTTACAGTGATACAGGGTCAGAATGGCTGGAGAGTGACTTACACTTCTACTGAGATCTGTGCCTCAAAAGGATCAACAGTGGAAATGAACTGCAAATACACATATCCACTGAGGGTATATTACTATGATTACAGTTCAAGACTTTCTGGTTTAAGAAGAACAAATGTGGATCTAACAACAGACTCAGAGTATTCAGGTCGTGTGCACAACTATCTGTGATAACAACAAGTGCACTCTGAGAATCACAGACCTGAGAGAGAGCGACTCGCTAGTGAGTACAAGTTCAGAATCATAACAAACCTTTCATCAGGGAAATACTTAAATGCCGCGGCGCTGCCACGGACCTGCCGCTGTGTGTGGTGTGTTGTGTGTGTGTGTGTCGGTGTGTCGGTGTGTGTCGGTTGCTACGGACCTGCAGCTAAGGTGGTGGCAGCTGCCTCAGATACCAGCAATGTCGTGACACACACCCACACACACCCACACACGCAGCAGTTGAAGATTAATTACAAACCATTGCAAATTAATGCAGAACTCACGTAATACCAACTAGCTATTACCAACGAGGCTAATACACTCTGCCGACTGTTAAAATAAAATTAAAAACAGATGCCCATAACACCAGCAGCTGCCGTGGCAGGTCCGTGGCAGCTGTCTCAGACACTGGCAGCTGCCGCGGCATTTAAATGCCACTACTAGCTGCCGCTGCCACGAATTGAGCCAGCCCTCTCTCCAACTGCCTGTGCTTAACCCAAGGTTTCTCGTGAGCACGAGATACTTTCTTGTGCGCACGAGATACTTTCTTGTGAGCACGAGATACTTTTCTGGTGCGCACGAGAAAGTATCTTGTGCTCACTAGAAACGTTTCACTTTTTTTTTTTCCATGTCCCTTTAGGGGCTCCGTACCGTAAATAATTCTTTGGCTTTCGAGTGATTCTTATCTTCACACATATATAATCCTTGCTTTGACACATATATAGTTTGAAGTAGAGGGGCAAGGGAACTCAGAACACATTGTTATGCATGATATGAGCACAAGACTGCACAGATAAAGTTGGGTTTGACATAATCATTTTTGTAATCAGCATTATGGTAAGAGGGGTGAACCAAGCAAAAGTATGTGGTAATCAAGATGCGTAGTGAATGCTGTAACATTTTTGATGTCTACGTAGCATGTAGTAAATGTGGTAACACTTTTACAGCAGGAATGTGTTTTAAAAAATACAGTAAGAACCATCTATGGTTTAACGGTGTACCAAAAATGAGAATAGTGGCTGCTAGACAAAAAAACATAGGCAAGCGGGCCTCTAATGATGTCATCTTGAAAGAAGGTCAGCAAAGGAGAGATGCATAGTGAGGGCAGTAAAGACAGGCACAAAGCCTGACTGTGCGATAGTGGCTCAGGTTGAACAGTGTGTGAATGACGTTACAAAACAGGCATAGCAACACGACAGGGTGATATGGACTGGAAAAATGTAGATGCAGGGAAAAATCCCCAAAGTTCCACGGAGGCACCGGAGAGTTGCACCATTATGTCATAGATAGAATTCTTTTTTAAAAAGGGCTGATTTTATGCCATGGGTGTATAACATTTGAGGGTATAAAAGGAAATGTTTAGAGACAGATAGATCAGTCTATCCATGGGGGACTCAGGCTTTGTTTGTCTGTGAAGATAATAAAGCTAATCTACAGCGAACTTTGATGAATCCTGCGTCTTGTCTTGAAGACTTAATACAATATGACTGATTGAAGCAGAAATCGGACTTGGTCTCTGCCGGAGACCAAGACATCTAAGCTGACCAATTTTTTGACCCGTCACATGCAAACTCCATTCGAAACCAGGAGCCTTCTTGCTGTGCTACCACTGCATCTCCGTGCCACCCACATACAACTTTAGATTCCCTAAACAATGGTTTAACAACATTTCAAAAGAAGAAAAGAAAATGTCAGATGCACTATCAGGTCACAAAATGACTCTCTCTGTATTTCCATGAACTGTATTTGAAGAACTCTATTCTTAATTTGCATAATAACAGGATTTTTTTCTTCATTTCAACTTCAGCATTTGTCTCTTCATGCATACTAATAACATAAAGAGGAAGGAAGCCAGGCTGCTTGTTAAGACCACAAAATGTGTTAAACACAACTGCACCGACCACAGAGTGACAAACTGTCTTTGAAGACAGGAGCCTCTCTCTCTGATGCAGACACATTTATTGTGATTAACTGACACACAGTATTTCTCATGTGATCGACCTGCTGATTTAACGATACGTGAGGAGCAGCCATGAGTTTAACAGCACCAGCGAGTGTATTTGTTGTCTTCCTTCTCTCTGTACAAGGTACTGTACATCTACATTTATACTGTAAAGCAGTTAGCACCCTTCAGAAATTCAGAGGAAGGTGTGTTTAAAGTAAATAAAAACATTTGATGTGTGATGTTATGCAGTGTGGTGTGATCTCCTGTCTTTCTTTGAATTGAAGTCTTTACATGACGACAAACAGAGAGCTGTGTCTGTTTTTACACCAGCAGCTTCTCTGTACACTGATACCGTAACATTATAAACTTTATAAACTGAGGTGTTGTGCACTATGAAAGTTGTTAGTGTGGATAAGTAGTGACTGTACATGAAGAAACAATCTTCAAAATACTTTGTTGAATAAAATAATTTGTTCTGTGGAACTTCCTGCATCGTTCTGACTTCCTCTAAACTCAACTTCTGTATTTGCAGTAAATATGATGAATATAGAGGCTGTTAGCTTCATAATAGCATCATTAATACAGGAAATACAAAGTAATATGAATCTTTCACTTGCAAAAAAATGACATGGATAACAGAAATATTTGAGCAAATGATTATGTATACGTGAACAGTTGGTTTAAACTGACTGTATAACGTGGAAGGTGTTGCTTGTAGTAAATGAAGCCACAGAGAATTATTACCTGACTCTGCAGTTCCTCTCAGTTCTACACAGTGTTTTTGTGTCTTTCAGCTACTTGTTTTGGTTTTGGCTGTTTTACTTTATTTAGCTCTGTAATGTCGACACTGTTTTGGTCCATTTCAGATTTGCTAGTTTGTGGCCCCTGCTTGTCAGCTCTAGCGGCCGCGGTGCAGCCGTCCCCGGTTCATCATTTCCAACCTACTGATGTTGTTTTGAGTCTGATTGTAGTTTCTGCTCTGCTCTGTGTTACAGTGATACAGGGTCAGAATAGCTGGGGAGTGACTTACACTTCTACTGAGATCTGTGCCTCAAAAGGATCAACAGTGGAAATGAGCTGCACATACAGATACCCATCCTGGTTAACAGTTCAGAAAACATTCTGGTTTACTAAATTGAAAGGAACAGGACCTGTGGATCTAACAACAGACTCAGAGTATTCAGGTCGTGTGCAGAATATCTGTGATAACAACAAGTGCACTCTGAGAATCACAGACCTGAAGGAGAGCGACTCAGCTGAGTACAAGTTCAGATTCATAACAAACCAACCATCAGGAAAACATACTGGTTTACCTGGAGTCACTTTGTCTGTCACAGGTAACATTTTATTTACATGTTAGTTATTTTCAAAACACCTAATGAATAATGATATAAATATGTTGTGTGTGTACAGGTTTGTCTAAAATAACATTCCTGGTCCTTCTTCATAAATCCAGATCTGCAGGTGAGAATATCTTCATATCAATGGGCAAGGTGTCACAGCAGTTATCTTCTACCTTATGATGCTTCCTACATCTGGTACAAAAATGGACAGACAGTTCAAGCACAAACATCTTCATATTTACAATTAAACACCTATGATTATGAAAACAGTTATTCCTGTGCTGTAAACAGATGTGGGGATCTCGTCTCTCCTCCAGTGTGTGAGTTTACTTTACAGTCTTCAACTGACGTAACTACATGTTATAACTACATGTATTTTTAATATGGTTAAAACATTGTTCTCCAAAGCTTCCCTCTGTGTCAGTGAGTCCCTCTGCTGAGATAGTGGAGAACAGTTCAGTGAATCTGACCTGTAGCAGTGATGCTAACCCAGCAGCTAATTACACCTGGTACAAGAAGAATGGAGATCCAGACCCTCAACCTCTCAGTAAAGAAGCAGAGTCGTCTTCAGATCCATTCAGTCCTCTACTCTGGAGAGTATTACTGACTACAGGAAATCGAACTTTCTCGATATTTAAATACATCTCTATTGATGTCAAATGTGAGTAAAATCCGGTGAATTAAAACAGTATCATGCAACTTTTTAAGCTTATGATCCAGTTATGTGTTTTATGATCATGCTACTTTTCTTCAGCTCTGCTTGCTTCACTTTCACAGTCTGCTGTATTTTACTGAGCAGCTTTTGAGGACCCAGATTTAAACTGTCACCACATCCATTTGTCAGACCACCTTCAAAGTCTAAAATGCTGCTACACACAGTATTCACAGTTAATCATTTAAATGTCATACATGCTATTATAGAACACATCCTTAACCTTACAATAATCTCTGTTTACATATCTCCTCCAGATCCTCCACAAGCTTCCCTCTGTGTCAGTGAGTCCCTCTGCTGAGATAGTGGAGAACAGTTCAGTGACTCTGACCTGTAGCGATGTGCTAACCCAGCAGCTAATTTACACCTGGTACAAAGAGAAGCAAAAGCTGCCTCAGAGATCAACAGGCATCTATCATTTCACCTCCATCAGCTCTGAGGGACAGAGGGAACTACTACTGCAAGTCTGAGAATCAGTATGTGACACGATCGACTCTTCATCTCTGTTTATAGATGTCCAGTGTGAGTACAGAACATTAATATTTCCTACTTTCCTGCTTTTTACAATGAATTGTGTGTTTGGTGGTGGTTGTCTTGGCACACGTGCTGCCACATAGAAGAGAGTCTGAATACATTATGAGTAAGAGGAAACAGATTCAGCAAATTCTGTCTGTGTGTAATGATAGGCCTGTCTGTCAGACACCTGTCCATCATATTACGTGATTCACTTAAGAAATTCTTAAGTTCTGCACTTTTTTTCTTCCATTTAAATTTTCATTTATTTTTTCCTCTTTGAAATTAAAAAATTCTCCACATAATATATCCTGTATGAAAGTGACAAAGACATTGTTTAAAGTTACTGTCCCTATCGGCTCTCGCTGCAGGGGTTTAAGCTTTTCCAGTGTGCAGAAGGGTCAGTAGGGAGTACTGGCCAGGTCAAACTTCACTGATGTTTTTCCCTCAAAAAAAGTGTCCAAAAACATCACCTACTACCACATTACTGTCGTGTGTTTCAGAAAATGTAATGTTATTGTTAATTTTAACGTTATTTCTGTGATTCACTGGCTTCCAGACTACTCAACCAGAGCTCTCTCTCTGCCTCTCTCTCAAAGACAAACGCAAAAAGAAAGAAACAAGATTTTGTGTCGCAAGTTTCCATTTTTGCAAAGTTGATTTTAACCCTGTGTTGTGAATGATAAATAAATGAACTTTGAATTTAGGCTGGTAGAAGCAATGTCACGTTCTAAAGTAAAAAACACATGTTTTCAGTGATAGTTTTTGAAACATTTTCAAGAAAATCTAATAGTGACTACCTGCCATTTATATAGTTATTGTTCTAGTTGTGGTCCATGCGGTCACGGCCTGCTGCGGGATAATGGGAGTAAAAGAGTAGCTTATAATGTGAGGACGTTCCCAATCTGGACTAATGCAAGAGAGTATGAGGTCACAACACTTGCATTATCTTATCTTTTCTTATAAGTCGGACTCATCAGTGATAGTATCAAATAAATGATGACATCTACTGTTTGTGTTATGATCTGACTTCTCTTTGGTTTCCCTACCTGTAGGTGGCACTCAACACAACCCCGTTTTCCTTTGCCTAAAATCCGTTGTATTTATTTTCCTCCAGATGCTCCAGCGCTCCCTCTGGTCGGTGAGTCCCTTCTGCTGAGATAGTGGAGAACAGTTCAGTCAATCTGACCTGTAGCAGTGATGCTAACCCCGCAGCTAAATACACTGCTTCGTACAAGGAGAATGAAAGACTCACCAAAAGCATTCAGGACCCGATCTCTCACCCATCACTGACTTCAGACCTGAACACCAGGGGAATATTACTGTGAAGCCCAAACAGAAGGGACGTCATAACTCACCTTCATCGTTGTTGTGGCAGGTCAGTTATCCACATTACCTACACACACACAGTAACTTCCACATTAACGCTGTGGCTCGGGAGATTAGAGCGGGTCGTCCACTAATCAGATGCGACCGGTTCGATTCTGTTGAGTGTCCTTGGCAAGTGATACTGCCACCCCAAAATGCTCCCAAAGCTGTGCAATCAGTGGTCGTGAAATGTGTAGAATGGGTAGCCCTCCGAGAAATATGCAGCCGCTGCCCCTTACATGACAGCAAATGGACTCAGTGTATGTTAAGAGATCTGATGTAGTGTAAAACGCGCTTTGAGTTGTCGGAGACTAGAAAGGCGCAACGCACAGTTCACAGTCCATTAAACCTTTGTAATAAACACTCCTAATTCATTTCTGCAAACTTTAACCTCCTTGCTTGAAGGTCTAGATGACAACTACATGAAACATAGATGCAAATCAAAGGTTAGCTAAACACTCCCACGGTTTGCCTGTGCCTTTTTCTCTTGCCTTTGCTCGGACTCTACTATAATGCTGCAGTCCCGCTGGCACCCAGTTAACTGTACCATATGCTATATTCAGGAGTTTCCCCCATGTCTAACCAAAAACCCTAAAAAGACAATTCGTTTTCATTTTGATGGCTTATCATTCCACTTGCAGGGTCTACCATACAGGATCTTAAGTTGCAGACATTAAAAACTGCAAGGAAAACTCGGACAGAGTCCATCAATCAGAATCCTTCTGTCTGTTAATTGTCGTGTTTCTGTTTTTGCTCACGTTTTCAGGTTCAATGAACATCACGCGCGTGGATCAATACTGCCAATTGTTCTGACCTCATCTCTTCTGTGACTTCACTTTGATTAGGTGCGCTTTCAATTTACTTTGTGAATATAAACGTAACTGCATCTACAAATCAAATCTGATTGTTAGTTTTTCATTTTGATGGATTGTTTGTTCATTTCTCCTATCCAGAGAAAGAAGTGCTTGAAACAAACCACAGAGTCGTACCAGGCAACAATGCACAGGTGAGGACGAAGAGTTTCAGGTATACTCTCACTTGAAAATGTATTTGAATAGTGCTTTCATGGTTCACTCTTTGGGTATTTTCTTTGTCTGTCTGGTCCCCATCGCCCTCTCTTCTTTCATCTGATCATTTCCATTTGATAAACCTAGTCCTATGTCTGTGTTAACACCCATGTTTCCTTTCTCCAGTCATTCTGTGTCATAATTAGAAGGTCCTGAGACCGGACCTTGTTTTATCGACACAGTGGGTTCACGCAACCTTGTACTTTATTGACACTACTGGTAAATAGTAGTACTACACACCTCACAACTTATTTTAAATTATGCAACCCCAACATTGTTGCAGATGACCATATTACGGTGTAAAGTCCCTGACCTTGCGAACCACCCTGTGCCCCCTTAATCTGCAGATGGTTTATGTTTTGGTGTGGCTCCAGGCTGATCAA